>NC_091987.1:216519564-216711689 GCF_044704955.1 Pristiophorus japonicus | reverse complement strand
GGGGGTTGGAGGGGGGGAAGGGGGTTGGGGGAGGAAGGGGGGTTGGGGGAGGGGGGGAGGGGGGAAGGGGGGGAGGGGGGTTGGGGGAAGGGGGGGAGGGGGGTTGGGGGAGGGGGGAAAGGGGGGAGGGGGGTTGGGGAAGGGGGGTTGGGGGAGGGGGGAAGAGAGGAAGCGGGGGGGGAGGGGAAGAGAGGAAGTGGGGGGGGAGGGGAAGAGAGGAAGCGGGGGGAGAAAGAGGGTGGGGGCAGGGGAGAAAGAGGGTGGGGGCAGGGGAGAAAGAGGGTGGGGGCAGGGGAGAAAGAGGGTGGGGGCAGGGGAGAAAGAGGGTGGGGGCAGGGGGGAAAGCGGGTGGGGGCAGGGGAGAAAGAGGGTGGGGGCAGGGGGGAAAGCGGGTGAGGGCAGGGGGGAAAGCGGGTGGGGGCAGGGGGAAAATCGGGTGAGGGTAGGGGGAAAGAGGGTGGGGGTAGGGGGAAAGAGGGTGGGGGCAGGGGGGAAAGCGGGTGGGTGTGGGGAAAGAACAAAAGGGACGGTCAGTGATGGAGGGGTGGGCAAGAGGGCTTGATTGACAGAAGGGATGATGGTGCAAGGCAAAAGGGTTGATAATGGAACAAGCCAAGAAACTGAAGATGCGTCTAGAGATGCTGAAAACGGCCATAGCAGAACCATGACTGGCCCTTGCTGCCCAGAACGATGGAGATGGAGATGGTGGTTCTGGTCTGAAATTGTTAACTCGATGTTGATTCTGGAAGGCGATGAGGTACTGTTCTCCAGCTTCTGTTGAGTTCCATTGGGACAGTGTAAGTGGCCGAGGTCAGAGTGGGGGAGTGGAGCGGAGAGTTCAAAGGGCAGGTGAGCAGAGGCTCAGGGTCACACTGGGGTTCCTCACTATTTTGGACCTGAGTTGTCAGCGAACCCATAAAACAGACGCCCTTTGGTCAATGCCATTACACAGCTTCCCGTGTTTAAGGCTTTTCTGTTCCCTGCACTGTTTCTGGCAGATTTAGCCCAGAAATTAGAATATTTGATCAAGCAATTGTGAGACAAGGGTCAGAGAATTCCTTATAGCTGGAGTCCATTAGGGTGAGAGAAAGCAGTCTGTAAATTTAATGACAAATTGTCTTCGGTTTTCTGTGTAGGTCTGACACCTGATAATGGAAATTATGGCAATAATTGGGCTGGAAAATTACTGTCTGCAAGTTGGAAATTGAATGTATGCCTGATGTGGCTCCAGGGAGGGACCTGGCCCCATTGTAAAAATTGCTGCTGCTACTGCTGTTATCCTACCCTGCCTCAGTCACCTTGTGACAGGCTGATATTCTGCAAAGGATGTGTAGGAGCTGGATAATGTGCAGCCTGAAGATTTGCTGACAGCTGATAGGACTGTAGGATTTGTTGATGGGCCCAATGGCATCATGAGCTTCTCCGACCCAGTTCCACTCTGTGACTGACACTGGTCCATTCCTACAAATACAATTGTGACGTTCGACGCCAGCTTCATAACAGTGCTGCTAAGGATCTCGTTCTGTTAATAGAAAGAAAGACTTGCAATTTCTATAGCACCTTCCACGACTACCGGACATCTCAAAGCGCTTTACAGCCAATGAAGTACTTTTGGAGTGTAGTCACTGAAGCAATATGGGGAACACGGCAGCCGATTTATGCACAGCAAGCTCCCACAAACAGCAATGTGATAATGAGCAGATAATCTCTTTTTTTGGTGATGTTGATTGAGGGATAAATATTGACCCAGCTCACCGGGGATAACTCCCCTGCTCTTCTTCAAAATAGTGCCATGGGATTTTTTTAGGACCACCTCAGAGAGCAGCAGGGGTCTCGGTTTAACGTCTCATCCGAATGACAGCACCTCCGACAGTGCAGCACTCCCTCAGTACTGCCCCTCCGACAGTGCAGCACTCCCTCAGTACTGCCCCTCCGACAGTGCAGCGCTCCCTCAGTACTGCCCCTCCGACAGTGCAGCACTCCCTCAGTACTGCCCCTCCCACAGTGCGGCACTCCCTCAGTACTGCCCCTCCGACAGTGCAGCGTTCCCTCAGTACTGCCCCTCCGACAGTGCAGCGCTCCCTCAGTACTGCCCCTCTGACAGTGCAGCGCTCCCTCAGTACTGCCCCTCCGACAGTGCAGCTCTCCCTCAGCACTGCACTGAATGTCGGCCTAGATTTTTGTGCTCAAGTCCCTGGAGTGGGACTTGAACCCACGACCTTCTGACTCAGAGGCGAGGGACACTAGATCAATCCCAGTGTCGTGTCTGAGAGTCGTCCAACTGCTTGGCAAGAAGTTACAGAGAGAAAGAAGGAGCCAGCTTGCAAACTCATCCTCAGATACGCTTCATATATTAGGAGGAAACATTGGGAGTACAGACCCACAGGATAACTGCAGCCTCCTCGGGCAGGAATAACTTTGCACAGAATTCTTTCTGGAATATGGTCTTCTTTCTGGATAATGGACTTACAGTGGGTTAGCACTCTCCGTGTAACTTTGTTCTAATTTCTTAAAGCATAAAGTTTATGTTGATTAAGGAAAAAGTGCACGCTGTATCTTTTCCCTTCAACTTCAGGTTATACTTTTACAGAGAGCATGTGTTATGTTGGGCCTGGCACAATATTCTTGGGTCAGGTTCAATGAGGAACATACATTGTATGTAGAAGGTGTTATTCTACTTCAAGAGGAAGCTGGATAAACAGGAGGGAGAAAGGAATAGAACGGGGTGGGCGGAGGCTGGTGTGGAGCATAAACCCCGGCACGGATCAATGAGGTGGAATGGGCTGTAAATTCCATGTTCGATGTTGCGGGACTTTCACTTGTGCTCCCTGTCCCCATGGGCTCGGAGTCCCGTGGCAGCGCCTCCTCCTGATTGTGCAGCCGAGGTTAACAACTCTGGCTCACAGGCACTTTGCGCGGTGCATTTACCCAGGGAGCCAGCGTTAGAGCCCCTCGGGAGTGTCTGCCCACCCTCGCTCCTGTTCTGTGTTCTCGACTCTCCCCCTCCTCACCCTCTGCACCGGCAGTGGCCACACACACACTGTCCGTCTGCACAGCCACTGTGTTCCTCGCCACCCCGCCACACAGCTTCAGCATGCAGCGAGCGAGCAGAGCATCCCGATCCCTGCATGAGAGCTGTGATCTCCCGGACTGACGGATGTGATGATAGCCATGGCAGCAGCAATTCATTGTAATAATCGCCACCTTACAATCAGGCTCCAAATCATGCTGTAGTGCAGAGACACGCTCCTCACACAGCAGTCAGAACAATTCTCAACATCGCTGTGTCTGCCTCCAAGCAGCAATGATAATCTGACTGTGCTACTTTTGCTTGGTCATTCGAAATAAAGAAAGACCACCGGGCGTCTCAAAGTGCTTTTTGGAGTGTAGTCACTGTTGTAACGTGAGAGACGCAGCAGCCAATTCGCGCACAGCAAGCTCCCACAATCAGCAAGGTGATAATGACCAGATCATGTTTTTTTTTGTTATGTTGATTGAGGGATTATATTGGCCAGGACACCGGGGATAACTCCCCTGCTCTTCTTCGAAATAATGCCATGGGAACTTTGATATCCACTTGAGAGAGTACTCCAGTGCAGTACTGAGGGAGCGCCGCACTGTCGGAGGGGCAGTACTGAGGGAGCGCGCGCTGTCGGAGGGACAGTGCTGAGAGAGCACCGCACTGTCGGAGGGGCAGTACTGAGGGAGCTCCGCGCTGTCGGAGGGGAAGTACTGAGGGAGCGCTGCACTGTCGGAGGTGCTGTCTTTCAGATGAGACGTTAAATCGAGGCTCTGTCTGCTCTCGCAAGTGGACATAAAAGATCCCATGGCACTATTTTGAAGAAGAGTAGGGGAGTTCTCCCCGGTGTCCTGGGGCCAATATTTATCCCTCAACCATCATCACTGAAACAGATGACCAGGTCGTTATCACATTGCTGCTTGTGGGAGCTTGCTGTGCATAAATTGGCCGCGTTTCCCACATTACAACAGTGACTACACTCAAAAAGTACTTCATTGACTGTAAAGTGCTTTGAGATGTCTGGCAGTTGTGAAAGGCGCTATATAAATGCAAGTCTTTTAACACTTTGGTTAGCTATAAAACTATTGGGCATGGGGGGGGAAAATGGCTGTTTGACCAACAGTTAACATCCATCCAATCGGGTAATGACGACATCAGGCAGGAGGCTTCGTGACACCGAGTCGACTTATAACGCCAGGCCTCAGTATCTGATTGCTGCCGGTCAGATGCTCACAGGACAGGCGGATGGACGATGGAGGTCAGGGCCAGAGTCACCAAGGGCCCCTCAGATGCCCGTCCCCGCCCTTGCCTCAGCTCATCTGCTGCTGAAACCTTCATCCGTGCCTTTGTTACCTCCAGACTCAACTATTCCACCACATTTCTGGCCGGCCTCCCACCTTGTGCCCTCCGTAAACTGGAGGTAATCCAAAACTCGGCTGCCCTGTGTCCTAACTCGCACCGAGTCCCGCTCACCCATCACCCCCTGTGCTCACTGATCGTGTCCTAACTCGCACCGAGTCCCGCTCACCCATCACCCCCTGTGCTCGCTGATCGTGTCCTAACTCGCACCAAGTCCCGTTCACCCATCACCCCCTGTGCTCGCTGACCGTGTCCTAACTCGCACCGAGTCCCGTTCACCCATCACCCCCTGTGCTCACTGACCGTGTCCTAACTCGCACCAAGTCCCGCTCACCCATCACCCCCTGTGCTCACTGATCGTGTCCTAACTTGCACCGAGTCCCGTTCACCCATCACCCCCTGTGCTCGCTGACCGTGTCCTAACTCGCACTGAGTCCCGCTCACCCATCACCCCTTGTGCTCGCTAACCGTGTCCTAATTCGCACCGAGTCCCGCTCACCCATCACCCCCATGTGCTCGCTGACCGACATTTTCTCCTCATCTGGAAACTCTCGAGTTTAAAAATTCCCATCCTTCTGTTTAATTCCCTCCACGGCACTGCCCCTCCCTATCTCTGTAAACTCCTCCAGCCCCACAACCCCCCCGAGATCTCTGCGCTCCTCCAAGTCTGCTCCCTTGTGCATCCCTGGATTTCCATCGCACCACCATTGTTGGCCATGCCTTCAGCTGCCTGGGCCCCGAGCTGCAGAAAGGGAAGTGACAATGGGTAGAAATTTAAAGAACTGCATTAGAAAGCAACGTCTTCTTCAAATGACACGATCTAATTCAAGCGGTTTTGTTTGATTCAGCAGAAAGCTTGAGTTAACCCAAACAGCGAGGGATTGCAACATCTAAGATCAACACTGATCGCGATGGATGTGGGAGATTGTGATGAATTTTAATGAGAGTTTTTGTCATTATTTAAACCTTGTAAGTTAATGTGGAGTAACCATGAGGTGCCGAGGTACTAAGAGCACTTTGCCGTCGCCTCAGAGAGAGATTTATTTTGGAATGCGAGGAAATTACTCTTTGCTGTGTCAAAACAATTTACATTATATTACGTCTTAAACAGCGTGCAGGGGGCGGCATTGCCTCCTCTTGCTGCAAGATGCTATATCTGGAACTCCCTGCAGCATTCAGAGAGGGACTTGGGCTTCAGAAATACCACAATCTGCTGTCTCCTCAGGGCATTGAGCTCAGTGCCATTCAGGACAGACAGTTGTGGGTCTGTGCAGCATTCAAAGGTGGGCACTGGCTTTTGTCAAGCGAGGAAAATCGATTTGGACTTCAGTTGCTCACTTGGTTGTAAATCCAACAGCAGCCGTTATACCCAGGACCCGTCTGCCTTCTGAGATCCCATGGCACTGTTCCAAGAGGAGGGGAGTCCTGGCCAATGATTATCCCTCATTCAACGTCACAAACAGATTATCTGGTCATTATCACATTGCTGTGTGTGGGAGCTTGCTGTGCGCAAATTGGCTGCCACGTTTCCCACATTACAACAGTGACTACACTCCAAAAAGTACTTCATTGGCTGTAAAGCGCTTTGGGATGTCCGGTGGTTGCGAAAGGTGCTATATAAATGCAATTCTTTCTTTCTTTCTTTCAGTGAGTAGCACACTCACCTCTGAATCAGAAGGTTGTGGGTTCAAGTCCCACTCTAGGAACTTGAACACATAAATCTAGGCTGACACTCCAGTGCAGTGCCGAGGGAGCACTGCACTGTCGGAGTTGCCGTTTTTGGATGAATGCAAGTCTTTCTATCTTGGTTTCTTTCTTTCTTTTCCCCTGTTGGTTTGGTCTTGGCCCAGAAATTTATCTTGGGCGCTGTTGCCAACCGGGTGATTATACACAGCGCCTGATAATCAGTTGCATTGACAGCAGTGGAACTGAATATCAGGCAAGGTGTATAATCCGATACTGCCCGGGGTGTTGAGGCCTTGGCGGCCATCAAGAATGTGAAATATAACCAATTAACTTCCGAATATACTGGCCTCTCAAGAGTTAAACATAAGGAAGGCCCCTGTGAACGATGAAAGTAGTTAATTCTAGTTCCTGATGAATGATTGATGAGAAGATATTCAGATCTTTGCAAATGCAAGTAAGAAATAAGTTGTACTGCAAGAGGTGATTTATGAGCTCTTTATTCAAATCAAAGGAGCTTTTATCCACTGGAATATTTGTCACTGTTCTGTGTCAAATGGTTTTTCACTGTTTTTTCTATCTTTGAAATGCACCTTCATTGTTTATAAACCTGACATCAAAGGAAATCTTCGATTAGAAATAGCCCACTTTCTGCAGCACTTTAATCTCAAGTGGGATCCTGTGAGTCAGAACTGAAATTCTCTCGGGAGTCGCAGCATAATGGCTCTGTCACTGAACTATTTAATAATCCAGCTCGTGTCCTAACTCGCACCGAATTCTGCTCACCCATCACCCTCTGTGCTCGCTGCCCTGTGTCCTAACTCGCACCGAGTCCCACTCACCCATCACCCCCTGTGCTCACCGCCCGTGTCCTAACTCGCACCGAGTCCCACTCACCCATCACCCCCTGTGCTCGCTGCCCCGTGTCCTAACTCACCAAGTCCCACTCACCCATCTCCCCCTGTGCTCGCTGCCCCGTGTCCTAACTCGCACCGAGTCCCATTCACCCATCTCCCCCTGTGCTCGCTGCCCCGTGTCCTAACTCGCACCGAGTCCCATTCACCCATCACCCCATGTGCTCGCTGTCCCGTGTCCTAACTCGCACCGAGTCCCACTGACCCATCACCCCCTATGTTCACTGCCCCGTGTCCTAACTCACCAAGTCCTACTGACCCATCAACCCCTGTGTTCACTGCCCCGTGTCCTAACTCGCACCGAGTCCCGCTCACCCATCACCCCCTATGCTCACTGCCCCGTGTCCTAACTCACACACCGAGTCCCGCTCACCAATCACCCCCTATGCTCGCTGCCCCGTGTCCTAACTCGCACCGAGTCCCGCTCACCCATCACCCCCCTGTGCTCACTGCCCCGTGTCCTAACTTGCACCGAGTCCCGCTCGCCCATCACCCCCTGTGCTCACTGCCCCGTGTCCTAACTCGCACCAAGTCCCGCTCACCAATCACCCCCTATGCTCGCTGCCCCGTGTCCTAACTCACACCGAGTCCCGCTCACCAATCACCCCCTATGCTCGCTGCCCCGTGTCCTAACTCGCACCGAGTCCCGCTCACCCATCACCACCCTGTGCTCGCTGTCCCGTGTCCTAACTCGCACCAAGTCCCACTGACCCATCACCCCCCTGTGCTCGCTGACCCGCATTGGCTCCCGGTTAAGCAACATCTCCATTTTAAAATTCTCATCCTTGTTTACAAATCCCTCCATGGCCTCGCCTCTCCCTATCTCTATAATCTCCTCCAGCCCCACAACCTACCCGAGATGTCTGCGCTCCTCTAATTCTGCCCTCCTGAGCATCCCTGATTATAATCGCTCCACCATCAGTGGCTGTGACTTCTGTTGCCGGGGCCCCAAGCTCTGGAACTCCCTCCCTAAACCTCTCCGCCTCTCTTTCCTCCTTCAAGATGCTCCTTAAAACATTCCTCTTTGACCAAGCTTTTGGTCACCTGCACTAATTTCTACTTATGTGGCTCGGTGTCAAATGTTTTAATCTCATTACACTCCTGTGTAGCGCCTTGGGACGGTTCACTACATTAAAGATGCTATATAAATACAGGTTGTTGTTGTTGTAATTCCCTGACTAATAATCCAGAGAAACGTGAGTTTAAATCCCACCTTGGGCCCTTTGAGAATTTGAATTCAGTTTTTTTTTTAAAGCTGGAAATAAAAAGCTGGAATCAAGGGACTGTGCAATTGTCGGATTGTTGTCAAAGTCCAACGGGTTCACCGATGTCCTGACGGGAAGGAAACCGGCCGTCCTTACCCTGTGCAGTAACACGCCCATGTGATTGACCCTTAAGTGCACTGGACACAGCAAAAGCTGCAGACAACAACCCAGCTGCAATGTTGAAGACCGGCACTCCAGAACTAGCCACAGCCGCAGCCAAGCTGTTCCAGTACAGCTACAACACTGGCATCTTGCTTTGGAGGCAGTTCAGAGAAGGTTCACTCGGTTGATTCCGGGGATGAGGGGGTTGACTTATGAGGAAAGGTTGAGAAGGTTGGGCCTCTACTCATTGGAGTTCAGAAGAATGAGAGATGATCTTATCGAAACATATAAGATTATGACGGGGCTTGACAAGGTGGATGCAGAGAGGATGTTTCCACTGAAGGGGGAGACTAGAACTAGGGGGCATAATCTTAGAATAAGGGGCCGCCCATTTAAAACTGAGATGAGGAGGAATTTCTTCTCTCAGAGGGTTGTAAATCTGTGGAATTATCTGCCCCAGAGAGCTGTGGAAGCTGGGTCATTGAATATATTTAAGACAGAGATAGACAGTTTCTTAACCGATAAGGGAATAAGGGGTTATGGGGAACGGGCGGGGAAGTAGACCTGAGTCCATGGTCAGATCAGCCATGATCTTATTAAATGGCGGAGCAGGCTCGAGGGGCCGTATGGGCTACTCCTGCTCCTATATTCTTATTATCCACCTGATAATGTGGAACATTTCTCAGGTATGTCCTGACCACAAAAAGCTGGACAAATACAGCGGTACGATGAGCAAAGTGATGGAAGGATTCGTTAATAGTGCTGTGTCCACTTACTCACCAATAACCTGCTCGCTGATGCTCAGCTTGGGCTCCACCAGCATCACTCGGCTCCGGACCACAGCCTTGGTCCAAACATGGACAAAAGAGCTGAATTGCAGAGGGGAGGTGAGAGTGACTGTCCTTGACATCAAGGCAGCATCTGACTGAGTGTGAGACTAAGAAGCGTGAGTAAATCTGGAGATCAGGCAGAAAACTGGTTGGAGTCAGACCTGGCTGTGACTGTTGGAGGCTAATCATCTCAGCCCCAGGACATCGCTGCAAGAGTTGCCCAGGATAGCATCTGAGGCCCGACTCTATCTTCAGCTGCTTCATCAACGACCTTGCCTCCATCATAACTATGATATATTCTTTACAACATCACAAACACACAGAAACAAGATAGCTCTACTGCAACTTGTCATCATGTGACTTGTCACATGACCCTTTTATTGTATCCACTTCAGCAGTTGCATTCCCACAGTAGTCCACTGGGTGGCGCTCCATATTACAATAAGATCAAAGGTGAGGCTGTTCGCTGATGATTGGGCAACATCCGGGCTTGGACTGATGAGTGGTAAGTAACATTCACGAGAGAGCGATGGAATACTTTCCACTTGCCTGGATGAGTGCAGCTCCAACAACACTCGAGAAGCTCGACACCATCCAGGACAAAGCAGCCGCTTGATTGGCACGCTACCCACCACCTTCAACATTCACTCCCTCCACCACCGGCGCACTGTGGCTGCAGTGTGTACCATCTACAAGATGCACTGCAGCAACTTGCCAAGGCTTCTTCGGCAGCACCTCCCAAACCCGCGACCTCTACCACCTAGAAGGACAAGGGCAGCAGGCGCATGGGAACACCACCACCTCCACGTTCCCCTCCCAGTCACACACCATCCTGACTTGGGAATATATCGGCTGTTCCTGCATCGTCGCTGGGTCAAAGTCCTGGAACTCCCTCCCTAACAGCACTGTGGGAGCACCTTCACCACACGGACTGCAGCGGTTCAAGAAGGCAGCTCACCACCACCTTCTCAAGGGGCAATTAGTGATGGGCAATAAATGCCGGTCTTGCCAGCGATGCCCACATCCCAAGAATGAAATAAAAAAGAAGTCAAAGACTTGCACAAGTACTTCTCTAAGCCGCAGGAGAAGTTTGAAATGGGTATTTAGCCCCTTATCGAACACTACTGTTCAGATTTCTGTGGTGTATTGTATCCATAACTATTGCTAAATCTTCCTGTCTCCTGGTGATTCTTGGCAGCCATATTGGAGACTTGGGCGTGCGTTTACCGCCCGAGGAATGTCGAGGCTGACCTCTCCACGTTCACACCTTGTTACACCTGGGCTCTCAGCTGCCGTCCCTGGGGACCAAAGTCTGCACATGTTCCCCATCATTGACATCCCTCAGATTAACGAGTGCAGAATGTGCCCAGTGTGCTTGTGGCAAAGAATTCCACATTGCAACCTGACGCACAGCTGCTTGGTAAATAGTCAGGAACTGGCACATAATGAAAGTGACAATTTGCCTTGGATAATAATGACTGAGCAGCGATTGCCATGATCCCGATCCCTGTGTCCGGGCGAGGTTTGCCACACCAGCTGCTGCTCTCTAACCAGCCTGTTGCCGTGATTTCAGCCATTACCTTCTGATGACCTCGTGTTCTAATGCAATGACGGCTTCCAGTCTGAATAATTCATTGTCTTTGTGCAAATACCACAAAGACATTTCCTGTTGGATTCTCACAGTTGGATGGCGTGATATTGCGCAGGAGCAGATGGTAACTGGTTTGATTCTTGTATAGAAAGCTCGCTTTCCATTCAGTAATTGGTCTTTAAGGTTCTGAGGCGTCACGCACTTTTGGGATTTTCAAAAAGCCAATTACTTCATGTGTGTAATTTATGCCCCTGCGAGGATGCTCACAGGTTTGTGGAGCTGTTGCACTGTGAGTGGCTTAGCCGGTCACGTGATGTTCACAAGACTCAATAAAACCCCGGCCAGTCGGGTTTGGGGGATCCACGATGGGGCAGGTGGTTGTGAGCCTGGTGGATGAACCGGTAATGTGTAGTGTGATTGTTAAACCTTTGCTAATAAACCAACTAATTCTTAAAAGCAATGTGTTGCTGTGAATTCTTAAGCAAAGAACCCATGAAGCAAATACATTACAATGGGTTCATCCTATCTGGATGTTTCAAAGCTTTAACTTGTGGTAAGTGTGGCAATTAAACCTGGCACAGGCTCGATGGGCCGAATGGCTTCCTTCTGTGCTGTATCATTCTATGTTTCGCACATTACAACAGTGACTACACTCCAAAACTATTTCATTGGCCGTAAAGGGCTTTGAGACGTCTGGTGGTCATGAAAGGCGCTATATAAATCCAAGCTTTTCTTTCTTTTTATGATTCTACGAAACCCCAATTCTCATTCTTTCCTGATTTTTATGTGGGAATTTACAGTTGTTGGTGCATTAATCAAGAACCGAGAGGATGTACTTATCAGGAAAGGCTGAGGGGTGAGCAGATAGAGGTCTGCGGGGCCGAAATTGATGGCCTTACCGCCCAGTGCCTCTGTTGTTCCTCCTCGGGTTCCGCCCAGTGCCAGTTTGCATGTGGGCTGGAGGGCAGAGCCGCCGGGAACCGCCGCTGACATCAGCGGACGGCCGAGTGGCACAACTGTCCTCCCGCCCGCCGAGCTGCCAGATTCCTGCCGGCGGGAGTTGGCAACAGAACTAGGGCGGGCCGCTGGCTGGAGGCTGGTCTGTCCCCGACAGTGAGTTTGAAGAGCTGAAAAAAAGGTCAGTAAACAATTTTACCGTGATGGGGTCCCCTGAAGGTGTTCAGATGTTTTTTTTTTAATGCTTTTTAATTTTTTTGGTCTTTGGCCCTCCGTGGGCCCGACACCATCCTTGGCCACACTTGGGCGGCAAACGTCTTTCCTGCCGAGAGTGGGAGCTCCAGCCCACTGCCGGCCAGATTGACGTAAGTCCCTCATTTGCCACCGACCGCCCTTTCAAGGACCTTTTTGCTGAAAACCCCGCTAGAGTACCGTCAGGTATCTCGGTGGCCATCGGCAGTCCTTTGGGCGACACTTGGGGCAGGCGGGGCCTTCACCAAATCCGACCCCTTTGAAATTATGAAGTGCTTCGATTGTTTCCACACATGGGAAGACCAGAACTAGGGGCCATCCATATGCGACAGTCACTAATAAATCCAACGGGGAATTCAGGAGAAACCTCTTTACCCAGAGAGAGGTGAGAATGTGGAACTCGCTGCCACAGGGAGGGGTTGAGGCGAATAGTATCGATGTATTTAAGGGGAGGCTGGATAAACACATGGGGGAGAAAGGAATAGCTGATAGGCTGAGATGAGGAGGGGTGAGAGGAAGCTCGAGTTTGTAGATGTGATGTGCAGTGGAAACGCAAAAAGAGGCAGTAATTTGAGGTGAGAAACGAGGCTTGAATTTTAGAATTGAGCAAATGTTTCTCTTTATTAGTTCCTGCAAAATACTGCCAAACCACACTTTGAGGGAACACAGTGCCCCAGGTCCTCCCCTGATACACACACACATACACAGATACACACTCACAGACACAGACACAGACACACGCTCACAGACACACAATCACACACACAGACACTCAGACACACACTCACAGACACAGACACTCACAGACACAGACACAGACTCACACACACAGACACACAATCACACACACAGACAGACACAGACACACACACAGACACAGACACAGACACACACTCACAGACACACAGACACACACACACTCACAGACACACCGACACACACACACACTCACAGACACAGACACACACTCACAGACACACACTCACACACACAGATATATCGACACAGAAACACACTCACACACACCCACACACACAGACACACGCTCACACACACACACATAAACATACAGACACAGACACACACTCTCAGACACGCACTCACAGACACACACAGACACCGACACATAGACACAGAAACACACACAAACGCAGACACATGCTCACACACACACAGACAGTTAGACACACACTCACACAGACAGACACATAGACACACACATAGACACACACATAGACACACACTCACACACAGATACACACAGACACACACACAGACACACACATGCACACACACATTCTCACACACACACATATAAACATATGCAGACACAGATACACACAGACACACACACACTTACGCACACACTACCCTCACTGCCATAATCCACAGATAGAATAGCTCTGCAAATGTTGCTCCTTGGTTGATTTATATTATTTCTGGCTCGTGGCTCGGTGAGTACGTGCTGACCCGAAAGCTACTGCACTGTACCTCCCCTCGCCAGAGAAGAATCACTCCAGCAGACGATGATGGGTGTTGGATGCCAGTGATTCATTCACGTGGAACAAAACCGATCTACTGAGAGTCTGGAGAGCTCATCCCTGTGCACACTGCCACATCCTCACTGGGAGAAGCAAAGCAACTGAAATTCCTGGATGGTTGCTCATGTCTAGGCTCGGGACTGCTCCAAACTCACACAGCTGGCCAACACTCCCAGCCGGCTAAGCCCTGTCATGAGGTTTGGCCATATGCTGAAGCGACAGGCCAGGTCTCTGGGATTGAGCAAGTTCCAATACACAATACATGGAATCACTTTGAGCCTACAGCACAGTGACCGGCCATTCGGCCCAATAGGTCCGTGCCGGGGTTTATGCCCCACCGCTCCGTGCCGGGGTTTATGCCCCACTGCTCCATGCCGGGGTTTATGCCCCACCGCTCCGTGCCGGGGTTTATGCCCCACCGCTCCGTGCCGGGGTTTATGCCCCACCGCTCCGTGCCGGGGTTTATGCCTCACCGCTCCGTGCCGCGGTTTATGCCCCACCGCTCCGTGCCGGGGTTTATGCCCCACCGCTCCGTGCCGGGGTTTATGCCCCACCGCTCCGTGCCGGGGTTTATGCTCCACACCAGCCCCCTCCCACCTCTCTCCATCTCACCCCATCACCATATCCTTCTATTCCTTTCTCGCCCATGTGTTTATCCAGCCTCCCCTTAAATGCATCGATACTATTCACCTCAACCCCTTCCTGTCGGAGCGAGATCCACATTCTCACCACTCTCTGGGTGAAGTCATCATCATAGACAGTCCCTCGAAATCGAGGAAGACTTACTTCCAGTCTAAAAATGAGTTCTCAGGTGACTGAACAGTTCAATACGAGAGTCACAGTTCCTGTCACAGGTGGGACAGACAATGGTTGAAGGAAAGGGTGGGTGGGGAGTCTGGTTTGCCGCACGCTCCTTCCGCTGCCTGCGCTTGATTTCTGCATGCTCTCGGTGACGAGACTCGAGGTGCTCAGCGCCCTCCCCGATGCTCTTCCTCCACTTAGGACGGACTGGTCTTTGGCCAGGGACTCCCAGGTGTCGGTGGGGGGATGGTGAATTAGTTTCTTCTGTATTCTGTCATGTATTCAACTATCATTGTAACCCATGTATAAGCTGACCTAAGTTGTACACCTTGAGAACACTGACCACAAGGGGCGAACTTGTGGGAGACACTCCTAACCTGGACTTTCAGGTATAAAAGGGGAAGCTCCACCCACCTTCATCACTTGAGGTCTTGGTAATAAAGGTAACTGGTCACAGAGTGACCTTCTCTCAAGTATGGGCCTCGTGTGCAGTTATACTGTATAGTAAGGATATATCATTGGCGACGAGAAACTGGGATTTAAACCACGCGAGCATGGCCACTAGCAGCACAGAAGAGAGATACTGTGTTGGTGATGATTGGGACGACTTTATTGAGAGACTACAGCAAAGTTTTGTCACTAAGGAATGGTTGGAACAGGATTCGGCCGACAAACGCAGGACTCATCTCCTGACGGTTTGTGGATCCAGAACGTACTCCCTGATGAAGGACCTTCTAGCGCCAGAGAAGCCGGCGGACAAGACGTTCGAAGAGCTCAGTAAGTTGATCGGGAACATCTTAAACCGGCGAGCAGCATGCACATGGCGAGACACCGGTTTTACACGTACTGGTGGCGAGAAGGGCAAAGCATTCCAGACTTCATGGCAGATCTCCGGTGACTGGCGAGCCGATGTAAGTTCCCAGATACATGCAGAGCAGAGATGCTGCAAGACTTTTTTATTGAGGACATTGGTCACGCTGGGGTTTTCTGGAAACTGATTGAGACCAAAGACTTGACCTTGGAAGCGGCGGCCATGATAGCCCAGACATTTATCTCAGGGGAGGAAGAGACCAGAATGATGTATGACAAAATTCTTGGCTCAAGTGCGGCAAACGACCAGGGAGTCAACATTGTTAACGCGGCACACAGTTCTCTAGGCTGACAAGGGCAATCGGACATGCCCGAGGATGTAGTCGAACCGAAAGGGGGAATTCAACAGAGACAATGGCTAGCTGAATGGCGATTCATGCCATCGCAATGGACAATGCGGCCAGTAATGGGGCCATCAACACCTGTTAATGGTGCGCTTAAGGACAGTTACAAAGACAGTCAGACAATCGACTGGTGATGGACCTTTTGTTTCCAACAACAGGGCCTCCAGCTCACGCTGGAGGTGTGGAGGCAAACACCCAGCCAGAGCTTGCAGGTATCAGTAATATACCTGCAGAAACTGCAACGTCAGCGGTCACTTGGCGCATATGTGCAGGAAGCCTGGGGCCAGGTTGATGTACGAGGAGGACGGGCCCGATGTAAGCCCTACAAGGCCAAATGAATACTATGGGAAATCGCTGGGAGCTGTTCAGCAAGTTTATGTGGAGCACATATACAGTTCATATACCAGGATGCCAGCGATAATGATGAAAGTGCTCCTCAATGGCATCCCAGTATTAATGGAGCTAGACACAGGGGCCAGCCAGTCCCTGATGAGTATCAAACAGTTCGAAAGGTTGTGGGTATCCAAGGCCAGGAGGCCAAAATTATTGCCGATTGACGCACAGCTACGGACGTATACAAAGGAGATAATTCGGTGCTAGGCAGCGCCACGGTAGTCGTGACCCACAAAGATTCGGAGAACAGGTTGCCACTCTGGATTGTCCCGGGGGACAGTCCCGCACTACTGGGGAGGAGTTGGCTTGCTGTCATGATCTGGAAATGGGACGATGTCAATGCAATTTCCTCTGTGGAGCGAGTATCATGCTCACAGGTCCTGAACAAATTTGACTCATTATTTCAACCCGGCATCAGCACTTACATGGGGGCCAAGATAGTGATCCACATAGAAACATAGAAACATAGAAACATAGAAAATAGGTGCAGGAGTAGGCCATTCAGCCCTTCTAGCCTGCACCGCCATTCAATGAGTTCATGGCTGAACATGCAACTTCAGTACCCCCTTCCTGCTTTCTCGCCATACCCCTTGATCCCCCTAGTAGTAAGGACTTCATCTAACTCCCTTTTGAATATATTTAGTGAATTGGCCTCAACTACTTTCTGTGGTAGAGAATTCCACAGGTTCACCACTCTCTGGGTGAAGAAGTTTCTCCTCATCTCGGTTCTAAATGGCTTACCTCTTATCCTTAGACCCGGACGCCAGGCGCCAGGCCAGCACACCACAAGGCCAGAGTAGTGCCGTAAGTGATGTGGGAAAAGGTAGAATGCGATTTGGACCGCCTGCTGAGGAAAGGCATCATCTTGCCAGTCGAATTCAGTGACTGGGCGAGCCCGATTGTGCCGGTGCTCAAGGCAGGTGGGTCGGTCAGGATATGTGGCGATTACAAGGCCACCATCAATCGGGTGTCACTCCAAGACCAGTACCCGCTACCGAAAGTGGAGAACCTCTTTGCGACGCTGTCCGGTGGCAAACTTTTTTCAAAATTGGAGCTAACCTCAGCTTAAATGACCCAGGAGCTGGCGAGTGAGTCGAAGAAGCTGACCACCATCACGACACACAAGGGGTTGTTTGAGTATAACAGATGTCCGTTCGGGATTCATTCGGCCGCCGCGATCTTTCAGCGAAATATAGAAAGCCTCCTCAAGTCGATTCCAAGGATGGTGGTTTTTCAAGACGACATCCTCATCACGGGTCGCGATACTGAAGAACACCTCCACAACCTGGAGGAGGAACTACGCAGACTGGACCGGGTAGGGCTGCGACTGAAAAAGGCAAAGTGCGTATTCTTAGCTCCAGAGGTCGAATTCCTGGGGAGGAGGGTAGCAGCAGATGGGATCAAACCTACTGCGTCCAAAACGGAAGCGATCCAGAGAGCACCCAGACCCTGTAACACAATGGAGCTGCATTCGTTCCTGAACTATTTTGGTAACTTTCTTCCCAAATTGAGCACGCTGATAGAGCTGCTACATGTGCTCCTATGCAAAGGTCGCGATTGGGTCTGGGGGGACAGTCAGGAAAAGGCTTTTGATATAGCATGCAACTTGTTATGCTCCAACAAACTGTTAACACAAGTTTCTTACACGGGTCATATAATGTTAACGTGCGATGCGTCGTCCTATGGGATCGGGTGTGTGTTGCAGCATGTTAATGCCAATGATCAGTTACAGCCGGTAGCTTATGCCTCCAGAAGTCTGTCCCAGGTAGAAAGGGGCTATGGGATGGTAGAAAAGGAAGCACTTGCATGTGTATATGCAGTAAAAAAAAATGCACCAGTACCTGTTTGGCAGGAAATTTGAGCTGGAGACAGATCACAAACCCCGAACGTCCCTTTTGGCCGACAACAAGGCCATAAATGCGAATGCATCGGCCCGCATACAGAGGTGGGCACTTACGTTAGCCGCCTATGACTACACAATTCGGCACAGACCGGGCACTGAAAATTGCACCGATGCACTCAGCAGGCTCCCACTAGCCACCACTGAGGTGGCAACTGAGCATGATGCTGAGATGGTCATGGCTGTTGAAGCTTTCGAAAGCGAAGGCTCACCTGTGACAGCCCATCAGATTAAAGTCTGGACAAATAAAGACCTGCTACTGTCTTTAGTTAAGAAATGTGTCCTGAATGGGGACTGGGCAGCCACGTACGGGGCATGCCCTGAGGAATTTAAACCGTTTCATAGGCACAAGGATGAACTTTTGATTCCGGCCAATTGCCTATTGTGGGGAAACCGAGTAGTCATGCCCCAGATGGGCAGAGAGGTGTTTATCAGAGAATTTCACAATGAGCACCCAAGCTTTGTCATGATGAAGGCAATTGCCAGGTCACACGTTTGGTGGCCAGGGATAGATGCAGACCTGCAACTTTGTGTTCGCAGGTGCAACACGTGTGCCCAGCTGGGCCATGCGCCCAGGGAAGCCCCCCTTAGTCCCTGGTCCTGGCCCGCCAAGCTATGATCACGCATCCATGTGGACTGCACAGGTCCTTTCATGGGAAAAATGTTTTTGGTTGTTGTAGACGCCTACTCCAAATGGATTGAGTGTGCCTTTTTAAATTCAAGCACATCCTCTGCCACGGTAGAAAATCTACGGGCAATGTTCGCCGCCCGTGGTCTACCGGATGTCTTGGTCAGCGACAATGGCCTGTGCTTCACAAGCACTGAATTCCAGGACTTCATGGCAAGCAATGTAAGCAACCATGTCAGAACGGCACCGTTCAAGCCGGCCTCAAACTGTTTGCAGATAATCAAACAGGGGATGCTCAGAATCCAAGGGGGTTCCCTACAAAGCCGCTTATCACGCCTCCTGTTGGCCAATAGATCCTGAGCACACAGGGGTTCAATCCGCAGAGCTGCTAATGAAAAGGATGCTCAAAACCAGGTTATCCATTATACACCCCATCATGAAAGAAATTGTTGAGAGCAGGCGTCAGTCACAATTTGACTACCATGACAGTAATGCGAGGGCGTAATGTATTGATGTCAATGACCCTGTTTTTGTCCTTAATTACGCTGCGGGGCCCAAATGGCTCACAGGCACTGTGATTGCCAAAGAGGGGAATAGGGTTTTGGTAGTTAAACTTACCAATGGATAAATCTGCCACAAACACATGGATCAAACTAAAAGGAGGTTCAGCAACCCCAGAGAAGAAGCAGAGGAAGAACACGACATAGAGTTTACTCCACCACAGGTGACCGAACACTGGAACCAAGTGGAGGAGAGCCCAGTCACTGTGGGCAGTCCGGACAGGCCTGAGGCACCGCAAACAGCAGACACTCACGCCAGCGCCCAACAACCGGAGCCCCAACTCAGGCGCTCTACAAGGGAGAGTAAACCACCAGAGAGACTCAACCTGTGATCCCAATAAGACTTTGAGAGGAGGTGATGTCATGTATTCAACTATCATTGTAACCCATGTGTAAGCTGACCTAAGTTGTACACCTTGAGAACATTGACCACAAGGGGCGAACTTGTGGGAGACACTCCTAACCTGGACTTTCAGGTATAAAAGGGGAAGCTCCACCCACCTTCATCACTTGAGGTCTTGGTGATAAAGGTAACTGGTCACAGAGTGACCTTCTCTCAAGTATGGGCATTTATACTGTATAGTAAGGATATATCATATTCCTTATTGGATTTGATAATGATTCATCATCATAGGTGGTCCCTCGTATCGAGGATGAATTGCTTCCACGCCAAAAAGGGATGAGTTCACAGGTGTTTCAATGAAGCACCAAATATTCCGAATCACGAACTACATCCTGAAGGGTGGAAGATGCCTGTGCGTGGATTTTTTTAACGTGGGGTGACCGTTGCACACCAGCCACCACACGGGGCTTGACAGAGCGAGGTCTTGGTCCAGCGGCAAGGGTTAACCAAGATGACTGGAGACCTGCTCTGTTCTAATGACTATTTTAATTATGGCCACTAGTTCTGGATTCCCCACAAGTGAAAATATTTTCTCTCTGTATCCACTCTATCGAACCCCTTCATAATTTTAAAGACCTCTATCAGGTCACCCCTCACTCGACTCTTTTCTAGATGAAAGAGACCCGGCCTGTTCAATCTTTTCTGATAGTTATAATCTCTCATTTCTGGTATCATCCTCGTGAATCTTTTTTGCACGTTCTCCAGTGCCTCTATATCCTTTTTATAATATGGAGATCACATCTGTACACAGTATCCAAGTGTGATCTTATTAAGGTTCTATACCGGTTTAATACTCAACATCTAACAGCGCAACATAATTAGAGTCGGGAACAGTTTATATAGAAATATGGGGCATGATGTAAAAATTTTCAAAAACTTTAAATTGCTGCCTGGATACTTTTGATAAGTTTTACTGAGATCAGTGCAGAAACCTTCACTGTCAGTCATGGACTAACACGCTGCAGTCAAATTGAGAAATTCAGAGGAGATGGAACGTTGAGAGCTTTATATCCCATACCTAAATTCCAAGATTAAACTACAGCTTTGAAATTGATTTCTTTGAACCGTTGACCCAGGGATTAACAATTGCGATGTCAATATTGGAGGTTTCTCAAGAAATCTCCTATTGATTACATGGCAAGTTCAGATCCAGCAAATACTGGATTAGGTTAGGCAGAGAGTAAACAGTGAATGTTGGACATACTTAGCAGGGGTGTCAGCGTCTGATGACGCATTCACAGTTTGGGTGGTCCCCCTCCATCACAACTGCCGTGGACCAAATGTAGATAAATGGCACAAATGCACCAGGCTGTAGGACGGAGAGTCGCTCCTTCAGGGTACTGGTCTCCAGGCAAGTGCAGGTCAGGGGCCTCGATAGCAAGGCAGCAAACCTAGAGAGACTGAAAAAGGCACTTTAAACACACCTCCCAACAGCAGAATAGCCCAGTGCTGACACAGGCCCTGCATTGGGATTACTACCCCCTTCATTTAAAATGTGTGAAGGAGGT
The DNA here is from genome assembly GCF_044704955.1 of Pristiophorus japonicus. Classification (NCBI taxonomy): domain Eukaryota; kingdom Metazoa; phylum Chordata; class Chondrichthyes; family Pristiophoridae; genus Pristiophorus; species Pristiophorus japonicus. The sequence continues at coordinate 216,690,769 of NC_091987.1, read as the reverse complement.
AATGTCACACGAGTGCAGCAGGTGGTGCCTCTGTACAACAAGGGAGTGTTTGATGGGACAGTGTAGAGGGAGCTTTACTCTGTATCTAACCCCGTGCTGTACCTGCCCTGGGAGTGTGTGATGGGACAGTGTAGAGGGAGCTTTACTCTGTATCTAACCCCGTGCTGTACCTGCCCTGGGAGTGTTTGATGGGACAGTGTAAAGGGAGCTTTACTCTGTATCTAACCCCGTGCTGTACCTGTCCTGGGAGTGTGTGATGGGACAGTGTAGAGGGAGCTTTACTCTGTATCCAACCCCGTGCTGTACCTGCCCTGGGAGTGTTTGATGGGACAGTGTAGAGGGAGCTTTACTCTGTATCTAACCTGTGCTGAACCAGCCCTGGGAGTGTTTGATGGGACAGTGTAGAGGGAGCTTTACTCTGTATCTAACCCCCTGTACCTGCCCTGGGAGTGTTTGATGGGACAGTGTAGAGGGAGCTTTACTCTGTATCTAACCCCGTGCTGTACCTGCCCTGGGAGTGTTTGATGGGACAGTGTTGAGGGAGTGTCCTCCTGAGACTGGGCCTGAGATGAGGCCTGCCTCCTTCCTGGAGTATTGTGAACAGTTTGGGTCTCCTTACCTAAGGAAGGATATACTTACTATAGAGGGAGTGCAACAAAGGTTCACCAGACTGATTCCTGGGATGGGGGGATTGTCCTATGAGGAGTGAGTGAGTAGACTAGGCCGATATTCTCGACAGTTTAGGAAAATGAGAGATGGTCTCATTGAAACATGCAAAAATCTTACAGGGCTTGACAGGGTGGATGCAGGGAGGATGTTTCCCCCGAGCTGGGGAGTCTAGAACCAGGGGTCACAGTCTCAGAATAAGGAATCATTTAGAACTGAAATGAGGAGGAATTGCTTCACTCAGAGGGTGGTGAATCTTTGGAATTCTCTGCCCCAGAGGGCTGTGGAGGCTCAGTCTTTGAGTATATTCAAGGCAGAGATCGATAGATTGTTGGATATTAAGGGAATCGAGGGATGTTGGGATAGTGCAGGGATAGTTGAGGTAGAAGATCAGCCATGATCTTATTGAATAGTGGAGCAGGCTCGAGGGGCCGAATGGCCGACTCCTGCTCCTAATTCTTATGTTCTTATGTTCCTCATGGAGAAGTGACTATTGGGAAGTTGTACTGAAGAGAGTTACAGCTACCAGTTGTTCCCAGCTCCTTGCTGTTTTATGTCACGGGCAGAGGGGACAAAGTGTATCCTCACCACTTGCCCAACACTGATATTGAAATGTTGCTGCTGTACTGAGATTTACTGTCGGGAATGGAGCATGAGAGTGGAGTCCTTGTGGAGCTGTTCTCATTGAATAAATCTAAGATGATCCGATTTCCTGTAATTTACTGTTTGAATCATGTCCTACATGTTTTATATTCAATGTTCAAGATCACAAATGCCTCCACACATCTCCTCCCCCTCTCCGAAAGCAGAATGGTGAATGTCAGAGTTAATTTAGCTCAATCTGTCCTTCAGCATTCTCTCAGCTGTGCAAGATGAGCTGTTCCCCCGGCCGCTTGTCACAGTGAGTTTATTCTTCCTGTGGTCTAGTTCCACGTCCACTATGGCATCACTGCCCCGGGAACACAGGACGCCAAGGTGCAGACGCTCCTTGCTTTCCGTCTCCCTCGCTCGCTCTGCCTCATGTTCCACCTCCCGACTTCGGGCTCTGTGTTTCTGTGTCCACCCCCCTGGTCCCTCTGCCGACTGTGCCGTCCCAGGCCTCCCTCACCTTGGGCTGCATTCACCCATTCACAGAGGAGTGTGACCCTATTTTAACTGCCCCAGCCTGGCGTGAAGTGCCTCATAGAATCATACACATTTACAGCACGGAAGGAGGCCACTCAGCCCATCGTGTCCGTGCCGGCCAACAAAGGACCATCCAGCCTAATCCCATTTTCCAGCTCTTGGTCCATAGCCCTGTAGGTTACGGCACTTCAAGTGCACATCCAAGTATTTGTTAAATGTGGTGAGGGTTTCTGCCTCTACCACCCTTTCAGGCAGTGAGTTCCAGACCCCCACAACCCTCTGGGTGAAGAAATTTCCCCTCAAATCCCCTCTAAACCTTCGACCAATTACTGTAAGTCGATGCCCCCTAGTTGTTGACTCTTCTGCTGAGGGAAATAGGTCCTTCCTAGCCACTCTATTGAGACCCCTTATAATTTTATAAACCTCAATAAGCTCTCCCCTCAGCCTCCTCTGTTCCAACAAAAACAAACCCCGCCTATCCAATCTGTCCTCATAGCTAAAATTCTCCAGTCCAGGCAACATCCTCGTAAATCTCCTCTGTACCCTCTCGAGTGCAATCACATCTTTCCTGCAATGCAGTGACCAGACCTGCACGCAGTACTCCAGCTGTGGCTTATCTAGTGTTTTATACAGTTCAGCATAACCTCTCTGCTCTTGTGTTCTATGCCTCGGCTAATAAAGGCGAGCATTCCGTATGCCTTCTTAACCACCTTACCTACCTGGCCTGCTACCTTCGGGGATCTGTGGACCTGCACTCCAAGGTCCCTTTGTTCCTCTACACTTCTCAGTGTCCTACCATTTAATATGTATTCCCTTGCCTTGTTAGCCCTCCCCAAATGCATTACCTCACACTTCTCCGGGTCAGGGATGGGCACTTAAAATAAGGTCAGTCACTAATTCCGCCGTGACCCAATGGTAACCCCCGTCTCTTGAGCAGGTGAGCGGGAAGGAAGCAGGGCCAAACTTAAAAATGGAGATGGGGGTCCGATGATGTCATCGAGTTGAAGGCTGGGGTTGGGGGAAGGGTAGAGGAGCAAGGTGCAGACTCCCACGTCAGGCAAACCTGTCGGGGGCCGGAGGCTGGGCCAGGAGGAGCCCACAAGATCAGTTATAATGTTCTATTTTAGGTTTCCCTATCGGCCAGGAGAGGCAGGAGCGCTCCGGGTCATAGAAGGAACCCTTGGACCTCCCTTGCGCCAGGGGACCCCTCTCCCAGTCGTGGTCCGAGTCTCCCCCACCCCGGTCTTTCCACTGGCTTTCCGTTCCCCCAAACCCCTCCCACTGACTGCCAACAACAACAACAACAACAACAAGCCAGGACCCATTCCCGCATTATCCCCTTTTCTCTGTACATCCTGGGGCCGAAATTCCGGGACTGGATAAGGCCTGTTACCACGGGAATGCGGCGTCCAGGTGGCAGAATCGAGGGGCCGCCGTTTTCTACCGAATGGCCAAAGTCGGCAGGGGGGGGGTTTTCCGGAGGTCCACACTTCTGCCCTGCGGCTATTAAGCGACCGTGAGTGCGCCATTAGTGCGTGCTCTGCCGGGACCCCCACCTCCCTCGAAATTCAGCCCAAAAATCTTATGTCTGCCACACGGTGCCCCCGACAGCTTTCTCTGTCGGTGCACCTTTGATTCCCTCCATCAGCGCTGGTGGCACGGCGGCCATTCAAGGCGAGGGCCAACGCCGCCGCCGCCATTTAATTTTTTTTGACGGCCGACTTCCATGTCAGCCGGACCATCGTGCCCCCGGCTTCAGCCGGGTCACCAACAGGGCAGCCTGACCCCCCCCCCCCCCCCCTCTCTTGGGTACCAGGCCACTGGCCCGGCAGAAACCCTCCCTGGTTGCCCAGTGGCCGATCCTAAATAAATCGCTGCTTCTCTCCGCTTTTAGTTCAGGGGAGAGTGTGGTGAGGCAAACGCGCAATGACATCACCACCTCTCCGCCGCGCAGTGACAGCGGCGAGAATCCGTCCCACCTCCACGTCCGCCCCCATCATGACCGACTTCATGGCCGCTTCAAAGAAAAGGACAGCGAGCTGAATATCGATCAAGAGTTGGTCTCAGCCTACCCGGCAGTGAACACACTTAAAGAACGATAAGCACGGCAGGTTTCTGGCGGGCCTGAATTTCAGCCCCCCAATCTTTTACCCCCTTCCCCCCCCCCCCCCCGCCCCCCCCCGCCAATCCTGTAGGGTAGATGGAGGGAAACTATTTCCTCTGGTGGGGGGAGTCCAGAACAGGAGTCCAGTATGCTTAAAAATGAGAGCCAGGCCATTCAGGGGTGATGTCAGGAAGCACTTCTTCACTCAAAGGGTGCTGGAAATTGGAACTCTCTCCCCCAAAAAGCTGTTGAGGCCGAGGGTCAGGTAAACAATTACAAACTGCGATCGATAGATTTTTGTTGGGTAAGTGCATAAAACGATATGGAACCTAGGCCAGGAGATGGAGTTGAGGTACAGTCAGCCATGATCTGATTGAATGGCCATACAGGCTCCTCCTGTTCCTATCTACCGTGTAACCCCCTCACTCTGGACCAGTCATTCTCAACTATCTTACATGCCTCGTGTCAATGTTTTGTCGTATAACACTCCTGTGAAGCGCCTTGGGACGTTTTACTATGTTAAAAAGAAAGAAAGACTTGGATTTATATAGCGCCTTTCACATCCACCGGACGTCTCAAAGAGCATCACAGCCAATGAAGTAATTTTGGAGTGTAGTCACTGTTGTAATGTGGGAAACGCGGCAATTTGCACACAGCAAGCTCCCACACACAGCAATGTGATAATGACCAGATAATTGGTTGAGAGAATAAATATTGACCAGGACACCGGGAAGAACTCCCCTGCTCTTCTTTGGAATAGTGGGATCTTTTACGTCCACCTGAGAAGACAGACAGGACCTCGGTTTAATGTCTCATCTGAAAGACGGCACCTCCGACAGTACATCACTCCCTCAGTACTGCACTGGGAGTGTCAGCCTAGATTTTGTGCTCAAGTCCCTGGAGTGGGAGTTGAACCCACAACCTTCTGACTCAGAGGCGAGAGTGCTGCCCACTGAGCCACAGCTGACACCATTAACCCAAGCTCACATCTGGTTGTCTGGGTGCATGATGCTATCAAGTCTTTGATAAAGTTCCACATGAAAAGCTGTTCCACAATTTAAGGATAGTCTAGGTAAAACTTGGTGGTGGGTAAGGAATTGGTTGAAACAGAGGAGGATGCTAAGAGGCTGCAGGGTGACTTGGACAGGTTAGGTGAGTGGGCAAATGCATGGCAGATGCAGTATAATGTAGATAAATGTGAGGTTATCCACTTTGGCAAAAACAGGAACGCAGTTGTACAGGGCCTTGGTGAGGCCACACCTTGAATATTGTGTACAGTTTTGGTCTCTTAATCTGAGGAAGGACATTCTTGCTATTGAGGGAGTGCAGCGAAGGTTCACCAGACTAATTCCCGGGATGGCAGGACTGACATATGAAGAAAGACTGGATCGACTAGGCTTATATTTACTGGAATTTAGAAGAATGAGAGGGGATCTCATAGAAACATATAAAATTCTGATGGGATTGGACAGGTTAGATGCAGGAAGAATGTTCCCGATGTTGGGGAAGTCCAGAACCAGGGGTCACAGTCTAAGGATAAGGGATAAGCCATATAGGACCGAGATGAGGAGAAACTTCTTCACTCAGAAAATTATGAACCTGTGGAATTCTCTACCACAGAAAGTTGTTGAGGCCAGTTCGTTAGATATATTCAAAAGAGAGTTAGATGTGGCCCTTATGGCTAAAGGGATCAAGGGGTATGGAGAGAAAGCAGGAATAAGAACATAAGAACATAAGAATTAGGAACAGGAGTAGGCCATCTAGCCCCTCGAGCCTGCTCCGCCATTCAACAAGATCATGGCTGATCTGGCCGTGGACTCAGCTCCACTTACCCGCCCACTCCCCGTAACCCTTAATTCCCTTATTGGTTAAAAATCTATCTATCTGTGATTTGATGGGATACTGAAGTTGCATGATCAACCATGATCATATTGAATGGTGGTGCAGGCCTACTCCTGCACCTATTTTCTATGTTTCTATGTACTAATTTGGGGAGATGTGACCATCTGCAAGTTGCAATTATAGAGTGCTCCGGGGATTGGTGCTGGGTCCTGATCTATATAACTGATCTGGATTCAAGACCACAATGTGTATTGATCCATTCCTGATGTTACTGAGCCAGAGGGAATGAGCAGTATTGGCTGATGAAGCAGCCAAGGACAATATTTACAAATGGACAGAACTGTGGCAGATTGAATTTTCCCCAGACAAGTGTGAGGTGTTAGACATTTGCTCAATACGCGGCGAGCGGTGGCCATGGGCAGTGTGGCAGCAAACCACTGCAAGGTACAGCGCGAGCTGGTCCGGGAGGGCGACGGCTGTGAAGAGGGCGACTGGATTGTATGTCACCATAACCCAGGTCAGTGATTGGAGCGTGGGCAGGTACAGCAGGAGCAGCGAGATCGGGGCGAAGGAGCGGCGAGAGATTGTAGAGCGACGTGATCGGGGCCCGGGAGAGGCGAGAGTTCGGGGCCCAGCAGAGGAGAGGGCCCAGTCCACACTGTGATGTGTGCGCGCACTAGATCCGTGCAGCAGAGCTGGTCTCCAGTCGTCCTGGTTAACCCTTGCCACTGGACCAAGGCCTAGCTCTGTCAAGCCCGTGTGGTGGCTGGTGTGCAACGGTCACCCCACATTAAAAAAATCTTCCACCCTTCAGGATGTAGTTCGGGATCTGGAATACTAGGTCCTTCATTGAAACACCTGTGAACTCATCCTTTGTTGGTGTGGAAGCAAGTGTGGCAGAAACCCTCACCACTTTTAAAAGATGGTTGGAAGGGCACTTAAAATGCCGTAATCTGCAGGGTTACGGACCTAGAGCTGGTAATTGGGATTAGACTGGATGACCTTTTGTTGGACGGCGCAGATATAATGGTAAGTACAGCAGGGAATAGAATACGGCCTGGACTAGTTTTGATCGCCTGGATGGGTCGGAGTGGAATTTTCACAGATTTTTTCTCCCTAAATTGGCCTGGGTTTTTATCTGGTTTTTGCCTCTCCCAGGAGATCACATGGCTCCAGTTGGGGATGGAGTGTAGATGTTTTTAGTATAAGGGGTGTTGCAGTGGTGTGGGATGGACTGGTTGGGCTGGGCGCTCTTTGTCTTTCTGTTATTGTTCATGGGTTTGTGTGTAACCTTTGGGGCTGCTGACCGAGGGCCGTGTGGCTCTTTGTCGGCCGGCGCGGACATGATGGGATGAAATGGCCTCCTTCTGCGCTGTAAATTTCTATGTTTCTATGTTTCTATGTTTCTATCCTCGACATGAGGGACCGGCTGAGAAGAGAGAAGTAGGTGACATGATGTTCTCACACTCAGCTCAGAGTAAGAGCACGTGGGCAGATTTTATCCTCTTGCACCTAGAGGCAATTAATTGTCTGGGCGAAGGCAGGGAGGGAAATCAGGCAACATGTGTGGGGATGGGGGGGTGGTGTGCGACCTTCCCTGACCGATCCCCCTCTGTGCGGTCTGGTCAGGCGACAGCAGAAACTGTGAGCCAAGGTCAGGGTGCGCAACAAATGGTGACGGGGTGCGGTCACAGCTTGACGCCCTGCTCCCTTGGGCCCTGAGCGGAACGTCAGAGCCACACTGAACCTCAGCACGGAAGGAGGGAGGGGCCCTGCTGCAGAGAGCAAAATTCACCAGAACCCCCCCCTGTGTTTGGGCTCATTCGAAAGTAAATTTAATTTGGGACTATCTACTGAAAAGTTGGAACTCTAAAGTGCTTATGGAAGAAACTACGAACTTTAATAGAATTCTGAACTTTTACAAGACAAATTCAAGCCTGTGGGCGGACCTAGGGAACAAAGAAAGCCCACTTGATTATTGGAACTGTCTGGTTGTGAGGAATGAGATAACCTGTCTGGAAGAATGAGTATTTGAAAATCTTCCTCCACAAGAGACATTACCATCACAGTATCACCCAGAGATAGCTCCCCATCAACATGGGTCTGGACTAACCATTTTCAGCATATACATCACAAAGAGTCCCAATCCAGCCTGTATGCGAAAGACTAAGCACAAAAGGACATTGCAATTACCAAACTAATATTTCCATCAGGAAACAGTTTTTCGAAGATCAACCCACCCACGACATATCAACTTTAACAAGCCCGACAAAATATTACAAAGAAGAATCAAGCCTGCCAAAATTATACAAAGGATTGTGAACAGATTGGGCGGCAAGATTAGAACACTGAAAATCGTATAACTAGCCACTGTTTTCAACAGCGGTTAGACGAGGTTAGAGAGACGGGAAGATGAAGAGAGAGAGAGTGGGAGAGAGAGGTGGTCGCTACACTTCATCAAGACAAGGAGAGAAACCAACGCGACAGTTGTAAAACTAACTTCTCCAGCCTCAAAGTCTTGAAGTCCTGAAGGAAGGAAGAACATCACCATCTACCATTAACTATCAAAAGGATTGGTAAGCATAAGTCCCTGCCCTGGAGTCTAACCTAGCTAGAATTAGATATTGGGCGGTGAGGGGTATAATTTTATTGCAACCCCCTTTGAATGTGTAGTGTATGGTACTTTATTAGAGTGATTTTAAGTTTGACCTTGTACCTTTCCTTCTATTGTTCTTTATTAGAGTGATTGTAAGTTTGGCCGTGTATTTTCTTGCTAGAGTAATAAGCCTGTATTACCCTGACTGTAATAAAACCAAAGTTCTTTGGATCAAACCAGTGTCCTCTGCACTTTTGTTACACCCCCCCAAATAAATCCAGAGTTCAGAACCCAAGGGAGGGGGAGTGATTCGAAACCGCTCAAGTTGGTCAGAAGGGAACCTGACCCCCTCATAGAGACCACAACACACCCCAAACAACCCCCCATACAAAATGGCGACCGCGGCAGGACTCTGGTACACGGGGTGTGATGTAGAGAGTGCTGGTTTGGGGCAAAGAGCCAAAATAGAAGAGAGGATTTCCTCCTATGTGTATAAGAAAGTAAATGTAATACCGCCCCCGACCCCGCCCCCCCCCTCACTACACTGCCCATGATCTCGCTGCAACAAGCGTGTACAATGCATGGTCAGATGGAGCTGGCAACTTGAATAACATCACCCTTGCCTGTTATGCTTATGGCAGGCAGTGACCTTGAGATGGAATTGATGCTGCGGGAAAGTTCTCAATGGAATTTAGAAACACGTTGGTGCCTCTCAGGCACCAAGCCATTTCCGGCTCTAGTTTTTGAAATTAAAGGGTTAAATGAGAACATTCGGGGCCCGATTTTGCCGGAGCAGGACATTAGCGGTGTGTCCTGGCCGACCTGTTTGTGCACATTTAGGTTTTTTAATGGTTTTCTTGCCTGTAACTTGCTGCAATACGAGGCCAATGGGGCATCAGGACCTTTAAAACTGTGATTTTGAAAAAATCTTCTAAAAGAATTCACAACCTGGAATAGGACTGCACATTTTTAATTGTTCACTTTCCGGGCAAGAGAGGCCGATTATCAGTCATGAACATCCCTGATTATAATCGCTCAACCATTGGCGGCCGTGCCTTCAGCTGCCTGGGCCCCAAGCTCTGGAACGCCCTCCCTAAATCATTCCATCTCTCTACCCTCTTTTAAGACGCTCCTTAAAACCTACCTCTTTAACCAAGCTTTTGGTCATCTGCCTTAATTTCTTCTTTTGTGGCTCGGTGTCAAATTTATCTGTTTTGTCCTGTAACGTTGCTGTAAAGCACCTTGGGATGTTTTACTACATTAAAAGGCGCTATATAAATACAAGTTATTATTATTATTTTTATTATAATTATAATTTTGTTAAAAGGGTGCTTACGCTGTTAATTACCAGACATAACTTTCTGCAGCGAGTTTAATGGGCAATTAATGTGCAAATCATTTTCGCCAGGATATCAGCGGAGCGCCGCAAAGCGGGCAGCAATTTTTGGCAAATTGCATTTCACCGGGTATCTCTTCCTTGCCTCGAGCCACTGGCTGATTTGCACATTAATAACCACGAGTGCCCGTCAGACGCTGTTACATCTTCAGCAAAATCTGGTCCCTTCTTTTTAAAATGTACTTTACACATGAACTTTACTCAGAGTATCTGAGAATAAATAAGTAATGCTCCATTTATTCAGTGCCATCCCATTTCGCAAAGTGCTTTCCGCTGTGAGTTATTTTTGATGTGCAGTGAAAGATATGTCCACACGCACACCAGCCACACCAGGAACAGCAAAACTCCACAATACCAGTGGATTAAATGACCAGTTAAGCCAGAGAAATGAAGGAAGGGAGGGAGGGAGGAGGAAGATAGGAAGGAAGGAAGGAAGGAAGGGAGGGAGGAAGGAAGGAAGGGAGGGAAGGAGGGAGAGAGAAAGGGAGAGAAGGAAGGAAGGGAGGGAAGGAGGGAGAAAGGGAGGGAGGAAGGAAGGAAGGGAGGGAGGGAGGAGGAAGATAGGAAGGAAGGAAGGAAGGAAGGGGGAGAGGAAGGAAGGGAGGGAAGGAGGGAGAGAGAAAGGGAGGGAGGAAGGAAGGGAGGGAGGAGGAAGATAGGAAGGAAGGAAGGAAGGGGGAGAGGAAGGGAGGGAAGGAGGGAGAGAGAAAGGGAGGGAGAAAGGAAGGGAGGGAAGGAAGGGAGGGAAGGAGGGAGAGAGAAAGGGAGGAGGAAGGAAGGTCTTGCATTTATCACGGGGAGACTTACGTTTTCATTTTCGGCGGTTTTATTGGCGGTACAGCTGTTTTTCTGAGAGAAACCGCCCGGCGAAAGTTTACCCCTTACCTTTTGAATGGAACTGCCCACATCGTGAAATGATTACCGGAGCAAACGCCGACGCGCATCGCTGAGAGAATCGCCGGGGCATAAGTTTGGCCTCAACGGAAGCCCGTCCAGATCGCCGAGGGAACCGCCCTGTGAAAGCTGCTTAAACTGGGTGGTCAGTGAGCATTCTGTAAAGAACGGTATGTTAAAGGTTCTTTTTTTTTTAATTGTAAAACGGCGATTAGCTTTAAAACTGTCTTGGGAATGCTTTTTAACTTTTTTTTTTAATATAAAAATATTTTTTAAGTTTAGGCCCAACTGCAGCCTCGGACTAAATTTTAAAATAATTTTTAAGAACTGCCCGTTCTCGATAGTTTCAGCTGTAACTGCCCAGAAACCACCGAGAATCCTGGTGTAAGAACCATCTTAAAGCCGGGTGGTTTTACTTACCTCATTAATGGAAAGTTTCACCGGCATTAATTGATGAAGTTCAGCGGCCTTTTCTGGGCGGCAATCAGGCGGTGAAGGCCTTTTGCTAATTCCCTTCATCATCTTGAAATCTTCACAATCTCATAAGAACATAAGAAATAGGAGCAGGAGTTGGCCATTCGGCCCCTCGAGCCTGCTCCGCCATTCAATACGATCATGACCGATTTGATCCTGGTCTCAATTCCACTTCCCTGCCCGCTCCCCATAACCCTCGACTCCCTTATCACTCAAAAATCTGTCTATCTCCACCTTAAATATATTCAATGACCCAGCCTCCACAGCTTTCTGGGGCAGAGAATTCCAAAGATTCACAACCCTCTGAGAGAAGAAATTCCTCCTCATTTCCGTTTTGAATGGGCGACCCCTTATTCTGAAACAATGCCCCTAGTTTTAGATTCCCCCACGAGGGGAAACATCCTCTCTGCATCCACCCTGTCAAGCCCCCTCAAAATCTTATACGTTTCAATAAGATCACCTCTCATTCTTCCAAACTCCAATGAGTACAGGCCCAACCTGCTCAACCTTTCTTCATAAGACAACCCCTTCATCTCAAGAATCAACCTCAAGTCGTCTTTACAGCCAATGAAGTACTTTTGGAGTGCAGTTACTGTTGTAATGTGAGAAACACGGCAGCCAATTTGTGCACAGCAAGCTCCCACAAACAGCGATGTGATAATGACCCGATAATGTGATGTTGGTTGAGGCCTAGATATTGGCCCCAGGACACCGAGGCAAACTGCTCCTCATCGTCCTCGAAAATTACAATGGGATCTTTTACATCCAACTGGTGAAGTGAATGCACGCAGCGTATCTGAGTTGTTAAAAACCAGAAATGTGTGCCGTCTTCCTGAACGATTTTCCTGCCCTCTTCATTAGGGAAAGGCGTTGGTCACCGAAGTCATCAAGGGAGCAGTCGATCGAAGGTGCAGCCTCCAGGAGGTGAAGAAGTGTAGGAGAATAAACAGAACCAAGGACAAAGCAGGCAATCAGAAATCTTCCAGCATCTTATAATTAATATAACATCTTTACCTAATTTTTCTGCCTTCACTTTAATCATCTTCACCATAATTTATTCATGTCTTCATTATAATCCATCATAATTCATTCATTGTATTCATTATGACTTGTTAATCATTTTCTTCAGTGATCCGATGCTCAGCCTTGTGACTTCTTCTTTCAATACCAGCTCTTGTCGCGCTTGTTCATTACAGATTATAGTGCGACTGTCAGTGTGCTCAGGGACGCTCGCAGTCCCCATCGCAGGCTGTGACAGCTGTTCAGGAAGGATATAATCAATGTTCCTTGCAACAGATTTATCAATATTCATAACTCAACACCTTCCAGGAATAGATCGCATCGCCATCTCTACAGACAAGACAATTATAGTGCAACCATCTCAAAGTGAAATGTTCTTTCAAGAAAATTACATACAACATTTGGAAGGTTTTATTTTAAATAGAATTGGGACATTTCCGATTTAACCTCCAGGGAACCTTTGTAAAAATGTAACCTCTATAGAGTGTTGGTGCTGAATGTTACACTTTTCTCGAAACTTCTCAGAAGCTTGGGATTGAATTTTTTCTGTCAGCAGAAGGTGTTGTTGGAAAGGGTTAGTGAGTGGCCAACAGATGGAGATATCTGCTCCAGGATGCATTCAAGGGCAGGCACGCTGAAACTCAAATCCATGTGACTGGAACTGGGACTCAATTCCACTCCATGTTAAGATTGGTGACAAAAGGAATAATGAAATCTCAACTTTAAAAAACATGCAGGAAAAACACAACAAGCCCATCAGCGGCAGGTGAATACTTCCAGTAGGACCTTCCATCAAATGGTTTCAAGTACCCCTTCATCAGATGGTTTCAGGTAGGCCCCTTCATTAGCTGGTTTCAGGTGAGCCCCTCCATCAGATGGTTTTGATCTGCACATCAATAAAAAAAGGAAGGTTGGTATGGGAATAGGGCTATTAAGAGATAGACAGAATAATACCACAGGTAATGATAGAGAAGGCAGAAATATTAAATAATTATTTTGCTTCAGTATTTACCAGGGAGATAGAACAGGTGGACATGATGTTAGATGATGAGATTAGTAATGAGATAAGTGCATTTAAAATAAAAAGGGGGGAAGATATTAAATAAATTAATCAAACTCAGAAGATAAAACCCTTGGTCCGGATGGATTGTATCCACGCATTTTAAAAGAATCTAAGGAAGAGATAGCAGAGGCATTACTACACATATTTAATAATTCATTCGAAAAAGGTGTAGTGCCAGAGAACTGGCAGATAGCTAACGTAATACCTATATTTAACCAGCTAATGAAGGGGCCCACCTGAAACCATCTGATGAAGGGGTACAACAACTGGCCGACAGCCATGATGTGCGAGAATTCTTCATCGCAGTCAAGGCCACCTACGGTCCAAACACCCAAGGTCCCACCCCACTGCTGGCCAAGAACACCGAGGCAGTCAGGGCCTGCTGGAAGGAGCACTTCGGAGATCTCCTCAATCAAGACTCTGCCTTTGACTCGAGTGTTCTCAACTCCATCCAGCAGCATGTGACCCGCCACCAACTCAGTGAAACCCCAACGTTGCACGAGGTCGGCAAAGCCATAAGACAGCTCAAGAACAACAAGGTTACGTGTAATGACTCAAGAGTCTGGTTACTGTAAACTCATTCAGGTGCAACCTGATCCATCTTTATTCCAGCCCAAGAGTGCCCGCATGACAAAGACACCCCGCTTATATACAGGTGACCAAGCACACATGCCACATGCGTACAGCCCGATGACCTCCGACCGCGGTGCCCTCTGGTGTCTGGTGACTCCCAAGCATTAATACATAACAACATCCCCCTTTTAAAATCTTAACAACGGTCTTTTTACAAATTAAGATGGCCTGGGGCTTTCCTCTCACGAGTTGATCGTCTCTGGGCGAGCGTTCTGAGTCTGTTGAGACTGAGGGCTGAGTAGCCGATCTGATGGGAATGATCATGACCACATCAGAGACTGAAGGTTCAGAGTCAGTAATGGCAGCAGAGTCCTCTGATGAGTGAACAATGGTCGATTGGTCACTGACTGCATCTTCCTCACTTGGTTCCAGTTCATCGTGTGCCGCAGTTTAACCTGGTCAAGGTGTTTCCTGCATGTTTGCCCATTCTTGAGCATGACAATAAAAACTCTGTTACCTTCCTGGGCTGCAACAGTGCCAGCGATCCACTTTGGACCTTGACCATAGTTCAGTACATACACCGGATCGTTGGCCGAGATGTATCGTGACACAGCAACACGATTGCTGACTTTGACGTCTGTTTTCAACACGCTCATTCAAATCAGGATGAACAAGAGAAAGCCTGGTCTTGAGATTTCTCTTCATCAGTAGTTCAGCAGGAGGAACCTCAGTAAGCGTATGAGGTCTTGGCCTGTAACTGAGCAATATACATGACAACCGTCTCTGCAGTGAGCCCTGAGTTACACATTTCATACTTTGCTTGATCGTTTGAACAGCACGCTCTGCTTGACCATTAGAAGTAGGCTTGAATGGAGCTGATCTCACATGTCTGATGCCATTGAGTTTCATGAACTCCTGGAACTCAAGACTTGTGAAGCAAGATCCATTGTTGCTCACAACAATGTCAGGCAAACCATGAGTAGCAAACATGATACGAAGACTCTCAATGGTAGCTGTAGACTTGCTGGATGAAATAATAACACACTCTATCCACTTAGAATATGCATCTATTACGACAAAAAACATCTTTCCTAGGAACGGCCCCGCAAAATCAATGTGGATCCTCGACCATGGTTAGGATGGCCATGACCAAAGACTCAGCAGAGATTCCGCTGGTACTTTACTTAGCTGCATGCAAGTGTTGCACTGATGCACGCATGATTCCAGATCAGAGTCAATTCCAGGCCACCATACATGGGCCCTAGCAATGGACTTCATCATGACAATACCAGGATGAGTGCTATGTAGTTCACGTACAAATTTTTCTCGCCCTTTCTTAGGCATGATTACGCGATTACCCCACAGTAAACAGTCTGACTGAATGGACAGCTCATCCTTGCGATGGTTGTAAGGTTTGGTCTCCTCACGCATCTCCATAGGTATGGCCAATCACCACTGAGTACACACCGTTTCACAACCGATAAAATAGGGTCATGGCTGGTCCAGATCCTAACTGTTGAGCAGTGACAGGGGTTCCTTCACTCTCAAAAGCATCCATTACTAACAGTAGATCTGCAGGTTGAGGCGTCTCCTTCTCAGTTCTGGCTAAGGGCAGATGACTCAGTGCATCGGCACAATTCTCAGTACCAGGTCTATGACGGATGACGTAATCATAGGCAGACAATGTCAGCGCCCACCTTTGAATGCGGGACGATGCATTGGTATTAATACCTTTGTTTTCCGCGAACAATTAAATAAGTGGCTTGTGATCCGTTTCTAGTTCAAAATGAAGACCAAACATGTACTGGTGCATTTTTTTTACCCCATACACACAGGCCAAAGCTTTTTTCTCTACCATACTATAAGCTCTTTCCGCTTTAGACAGACTTCTCGAAGCATACGCAACAGGTTGTAGTTTGCCCGATTCATTTGCTTGTTGGAGTACACAGCCAACCCCATATGATGAAGCATCACAGGACAATACAAGATGCTTACACAGATCGTAATGAACAAGCAACTTGTTTGAACATAGCAGATTCTTGGCTTTCTCAAAGGCTCTATCTTGAGACGCACCCCAGACCCAGGTGTCGTCTTTTCTTAGTAACACATGCAGTGGCTCTAGTAAAGTGCTCAATCTGGGTAAGAAATTACCGAAGTAGTTGAGTAGTCCAAGGAATGAACGCTGCTCCGTCACATTCTGAGGCCTGGGTGCATTTTTGATGGCCTTGGTTTTCGAATGAGTGGGCCTGATGTCATCAGCAGCAATCTTCCTCCTGAGGAATTCGACTTCAGGTGCCATGAATACACACTTCGAGCGTTTCAGCCTGAGTCCCACTTTGTCCAGATGATGTAGGACTTCAAGATTGTTCAGATATTCAGCAGTGACGCGACCTGTGACCAGAATGTCATCTTGAAACACAACCGTTCTAGGAACAGACTTCAGTAAACTCTCCATATTCCTCTGAAATATGGCTGCAGCCGAACAAATCCCAAAAGGACACCTGTTGTAGACGAACAGTCCTTTATGGGTGTTGATGCAGGTGAGTTTCTTTGAAGTGTTGACAAGCTCCTAGGTCATAGAGGCCACCATCAGATCCAGTTTTGTGAACGACTTTCCACCAGCTAGCATGGCGAACAGGTCATCAGCCCTCGGTAACGGATACTGATCCTGTTTCAAAAATCGGTTAATCATAACCTTGTAGTCTCCACAAATCCCGACAGTGCCATCACTCTCCAACACAGGAACAATGGGACTAGCTCACTCATTAAACTCGACCGGAGATATGATCCCTTCACGCTGGAGTCTGTCAAGCTCAATTTCAACCTTCTCCCTCATCATGTACGAGCTTTGTGATAGACAGGCCTTGCATTGGAGTCCAAGTGAATCTGCACTTTGGCTCCTGTAAAATTACCAAGGCCCAGTTCAAACAAAGAAGGAAACTTTTTCAATACTTGAGCACACGAAGTATCATCCACCGAGGACAACATCTTGACATCATTCATGATCAGCTTGATTTTCTCGAGCCAATTCCTGCCGAACAGTGTTGGACCATTACCTGGGATGATCCATAATGGTAGCTCATGAACCACACTGTCATATGACGCCTCGATTGTTGCACTGCCGAGCACCGGTATGCGTTCCTTAGTGTAAGTACGCAACCTGGCATTGACTGGACTCAGCTTCGGTTTAGCAGCCTTCGTGTCTCACAGCTTGTCGAATGTCCTTTGGCTCATTATCGACTGGCTCACACCCGTGTCCAGCTCCGTTGATACAGGCACACCATTCAGCTTCACATTAACGACTATCAGCTGGCTCTTGCTCAGGAACGAATACAGTCCATTCACTTCCTCCTCGGGTTGTGTATCCGGGCCATCACTGAACTGATCCTCATCAACCACGTGGTGAGCCGCACCACGCTTGCTCCGTTGTGGACACATTCTGTGAAGATGCCCCACTTTCGAACATCCATTGCATGAGTATTGTCTAAAGCGACACTGATGAGGCCGATGATTGCCCCCACAACGCCAACAGGGTGAAATCTGGTTCGAACCAGTTGGCGGGCTCTGAGCAGCGGCAGGTTTCACGTAAGCAGCTCTGCCCGAAGACGACGCCATCTTGTTTACAGTACTTGCCGTGGAACTCCGACTCGTCGATGATATCTGCCTCAAATTATCATCCGTCGTCATGCATGCCTGGGCAGTCGCGATGGCCTTTTTCAAATCCAGCGTCTCTGCAGCCAACAGCTTCCTGAGGATCACATCATGGCTGATGCCTATCACAAAGACATCAGGCAGTATGTCTTCCAGCATGTTCCCGAACTTATCCGGCTCAGCAAGATGTCGCAGGTCGGCGACAAATCCCGACACGACCTGGCCCTCAGCACGAACATACGTGTACAAACGGTAGCGTGATACGATGATCCCCTCTTGTGGCTTCAGATAGTTACCCAACAAAGTACACAATTCCTCGTACCCTTTCTCCACCACACGTACAGGCGAGAGAAGATTCTTCATGAGGCTGTAAATTTTCGGACAACAAATGGTGAGGAGAACTGCTCTGCGCTCAACTGCGTAGGTCTCTGCCTCTATGCCGTTGGCCACAAAATACTGATCCAGGCGGTCGACAAAATCCGCCCAATCCTCGCCCTCCACGAATCCCTCCAGGATTCCAACCGTGCCCATTGTGCATGCAAAGATTCTTAAATTACCTCGTCGCCAATTGTAATGACTCAAGAGTCTGGTTACTGTAAACTCACTCAGGTGCAACTTGATCCATCTTTATTCCAGCCCGAGAGTGCCTGCATGACAAAGAAACTCAGCTTAGATACAGGGGACCAAGCACACATGCCACATGCGTACAGCCTGATGACCTCCGAACGCGGCGCCCTCTGGTGTCTGGTGACCCCCAAGCATTAATACTTAACACTACGGGAGCGGATGGAATCCCTGCTGAGGCGCTAAAGTATGGCGGAGAGCCGCTGTTGGCGCGGATACATGACCTCATCTCTCTCATCTGGAGGGAAGAGAGCATGCCAGGAGATCTCAGAGATACAGTGATCCTGACCATCTTTAAAAAAGGGGACAAGTCCGGCTGTGGCAACTACAGAGAGATCTCCCTGCTATCAGCCACTGGGAAAGTTGTCGCTTGAGTCCTCCTCAATCGCCTTCTCCCTGTGGCCGAGGAGCCCCTCCCGGAATCACAATACGGATTTCATCCCCTCCGGGGCACAATGGACATGATTTTTGCAGCGCGACAGCTGCAGGAAAAATGCAGGGAGCAGCGCCTGCCCTTACACATGGCCTTCTTCGACCTTACAAAGGCCTTTGACACTGTCAACCGCGAGGGTCTATGGAGCGTCCTCCTCCGTTTCGGATGCCCCTGAATGTTCGTCACCATCCTCCGCCTGCTCCACGACGACATGCGGGTCGTGATCCTTACCAACGGATCCATTACAAACCCAATCCATTCGGACCGGGTTCAAACAGGGCTGAGTCATCGCTCCAACCCTCTTCTCAATCTTCCTCGCTGCCATGCTCCACCTCACAGTCAACAAGCTCCCCGCTGGAGTGGAACTAAACTACAGAACCAGTTGGAAGCTGTTCAACCTTCGCCACCTCCAGGCCAGGTCCAAGATCACCCCAACCTCTGTCGTCGAGCTACAGTACGTGGACAACGCCTGCATCCGTGCACACACAGAGGCTGAACTCCAAGTCATAGTTAACAACGGTCCTTCACCAGCCTGTCGCCGCCGCACAGCACTGCCCCCCCCCCGGTCATCAAGATCCACGGCGTGGCCCTGGACAACGTGGACCATTTCCCATACCACGGGAACCACTTATCAACAAAAGCAGACATTGATGAGGAGATTCAACAGCACCTCCAGTGCGTCAGTGCAGCCTTCGACCGCTTGAGGAAAAGAGTGTTCAAAGACTAGGTCCTCAAATCTACCACCAAGCTCATGGTCTACAGGGTTGCAGTAATACCCGCCCTCCTGCATAGCTCAGAGGCATGGACCATGTGCAGTAGATGCTTCAAGTCGCTGGAGAAATACCACCAACGATGCCTCCGCAAGATCCTACAAATCCCCTGGGAGGACAGATGCACAACTTTAGCGTCCTCGTCCAGGCCAACATCGCCAGCATTGAAGCACTGACCACACTCGATCAGCTCCGCTGGGCAGGCCACGTTGTCCACATGACAGACATGAGACTCCCAAAGCAAGCGCTCTACACGGAACTCCTTCACGGCAAACGAGCCAGAGGTGGGCAGAGGAAACGTTACAAGGACACCCTCAAAGCCTCCCTGATAAACTGCAAAATCCCCACCGACACCTGGGAGTCCCTGGCCAAAGACCAGTTCACCCTAAGTGGAGGAATTGCAACCAGGAGGGCGCTGAGCACCTCGAGTCTCATCGCTGAGAGCATGCAGAAATCAAGCGCAGACAGCGGAAGGAGCGTGCGGTAAACCTGTCCCACCCACCCTTTCCCTCAACGACTATCTGTCCCACCTGTGACAGGGACTGTGGTTCTCGTATTGGACTGTTCAGCCAGCTAAGGACTCATTCTAAGAGTGGAAGCAAGTCTTCCTCGATTCCAAGGGACTGCCTGTGATTATGATGATGGTTTAAGAAGGGATAGAACATGTCCAGGGAATTATAGACCAGTCAGCTTGACATTGGTGGTTGGAAAATAATGGAATCCCTACTAAAGGAGAAAATAGAAGTTCATCTAGAAACCAAAAATACAATAGTCGGCATGGACTTCAAAAGGCAAAGTCTTGCTTGACCAACCTCATTGAATTTTTTGAAGAGGGAGTAGACAAGGGTAATGCAGTAGATGTCATTTATCTAGATTTTCAAAAGGCCTTCGATAAGGTCCCCCATAATAGACTGATGAACAAGGTCAGAGAATGCAGAGTCAGGGACAAGTAGCAGAATGGATAGCTAGCTGGTTTCAAGGCACAAAGCAGAGAGTAGGGGTAAAGGGCAGCTATTCACAGTGGCAGAAGGTGGGTGGTGGTGTTCCACAAGGATCAGTGCTGGGACCACTGTTGTTCACAATTTATATGAATGATTTAGACTTTGGAATCAAAAACACAATTTCTAAATTTGGGGCAATAGTGAATACTGAGAAGGACTGCAACAAATTACAGGAGGAAATTAATAAATTTGCAGAATGGGCATATAATTGGCAAATGAAGTTCAACGCAGATAAATGTGAGATATTACATTTTGGGAGGAAGAATAGGGAGGTCACTTATTACTGGGAGGGTGTGAGTCTGGGTGGGGTAGAGGAACAAAGTGATCTCGGATACAAATACACAATTCACTAAACGTTGTAACACAGGTTAGCAAGGCCGTAAAAAGCAAACCACACACTAGGGTTTATTTTTAGAGGGATAGAATTGAAAAGTAGGGAAGTTATACTACATCTGTATTGAACCTGGATTAGACCACACTTGGAGCACTGTGTACAGTTCTGGTCTCCATATTATAAAAAGAATATAGAGGCACCGGAGAGGGTGCAGAGAAGATTTATAAGGATGATACCAGAAATGCGAAGGTATACATATCAGGAAAGGATGAACAGGTTGGGTCCCTTTTCTCTAGAAAACAGAAGGCTGAGGGGTGACCTAATAGAGGTCTTTAAAATTATGAAAGGTTTTGATAGAGCGGGCACAGAGAGAATGTTTCCACTTGTGGGGAAGAGCATAACTGGAGGCCATCAACATAAGATAGTCACCAAGAAATCCAATGGGGAATTCAGGAGAAACTTCTTTACCCAGAGAGCGGTGAGAATGTGGAACTCGCTGCCACAGGGAGAGGTTGAGGCGAATAGTATCGATGCATTTAAGGGGAAGCTGGACAAGCATATGGGGGAGAAGGGAATAGAGGGTTATGCTGATAGATTTAGATGGAGAAAGACAGGAGGAGGCTCGAATGGAGCATAAATGCGGCATGGACTGGTTGGGCCCAATGGCCTGTCTCTGTGCTGTATATCCTGTGTAATCCTATGTACTATTCCAAAAATCTTACTCTTCCTGGCTTCCTGACAGTATTTGAACTCTGAACTATGGTGATCAATTTTGTTAACTCCTTTCATCATCTTGAAAACTTCAATTTGGTCATAATTTCAAATTGGGGGTCCAGACAGCAAGAACAACTTGTATCTATATAGCGCCTTTAATGTAGTAAAACATCCCAAGGAGCTTCACAGGAGCGATTATCAAACCAAAATGACACCGAGCCATGTAGGGAAATATTAGGTTAGGTGACCAAAAGCTTGGTCAAAGAGATAGGTTTTAAGGAGCATCTTAAAGGAGAAAAGAGAGGTCTAGCGAGGGAGTTCCAGAGCTTGGGGCCCAGGCAACAGAAGGCACGGCCACCAATGGTGGAGCGATTATAATCAGGGATGCTCAGGAGGACAGAATTAGAGGAGCGCAGACATCTCGGGGGGTTGTGGGGCTGGAGGAGATTACAGAGATAGAGAGGGGCGAGGCCATGGAGGGATTTGTAAACAAGGATGAGAGTTTTGAAAGCGAGATGTTGCTGGATCGGGAGCCAATCAATGCTCCCTCTGATATTTTTTAGGTGAGCGGCCTCTTTAATAGGCTTCACGGCCCATTACACGCCTGCACGGTTTATCCAGTTACAAGCCGGTAAGCCGGCAGGGCGGGATCTCCAAACTGCTGGGCGGCCGTGAAACTTAACGGGAACATTGGTGCCAATGTCGGTCAGCGAGCACTGGGGGTAGACTTGGTGCCAAGTGGACCCGTGCCCCTATCTCTGGAATGCCCAGACAGCTGGTGCGGGGGGTAGTCACTACAGCTAGATTGCGCAGTTGCTCCCCTGTCTGGGATATCGTGATTATTGATATTCCATTTCACTGCACTTACTCTTCAGGCTTTGAGCTCTGCAGATTTTTACTGCCTGGTTGGTATCTGGCAGTAATCTCATTGTGTGTGAATTAATTACTGTTAAAACCATTTCCTCCTATTGCTCACAAGATAGGAATTTTATTTCCACACTAAAATGAAAGGTTTTTTTTCTGCATGTGGAATTTAAACCTGAAACAAAGTGTTGCCGACATGGCTGGGCTGGGCATGTGTTGGACAATGTTTCATTTTGTTCTGCATCTGTAAAGCCTGCACTCCCATGTTCCAGCTCATTCCCTGAAGTCCCAAGGGTGCACTGTATATAAGCCGACCCCTAAGGCCTGTTCCTCACTCTGGAGTGTCTTATTAAAGACTGAGGTTATTGTTATTTTAACCTCCCTGTGTGCAGCCTCATCTGTGTTAGGAACACAATAACTGGCGACGAGAATACGAATCTAACGCAAAGATGCAGCAAACTGTGGGCATCGTGGAGAGGTTCTCGGAGGGTGAGGACTGGGAAGCCTATGTCGAACGGCTACACCAGTACTTTGTAGCCAACGAGCTGGACGGAGAAGGAAGCGCTGCAAAAAGGAGAGAGGTCCTCCTCACAGTCTGTGGGGCACCAACCCACAGTCTCATGAATAATCTTCTGGCTCCAGTGAAACCCACAGATAAGTCATATGAGGAGCTGTGTACACTGGTTCGGGAGCATCTTAACCCGAGGGAGAGCATGCTGATGGCGAGGTATCGGTTCTACACGTGCCAGCAATCTGAAGGTCAGGAAGTGGCGAGCTACGTCGCCGAGCTAAGGCAACTTGCAGGACAATGTGAGTTTGATGGCTACCTGGAACAAATGCTCAGAGACATTTTTTACTGGGCATTGGCCACGAGACCATCCGTCGAAAACTTTTGACTGTAGAGACACCGACCCTCAGTAAGGCCATTATGATAGCACAGGCGTTTATATACACCAGTGATAACACCAAACAAATCTCTCAGCACACAAGTGCTAGCAATGTTCATAAATTAACTGGAACTGTGTTTGCGAGCAGAAATGTACAGGACAGAAACCATGAGTCTGCAACTGCCAGTAGGCCTCAGGTGACCCAGATGACTCAGAGTCCCCAACAAAGGATGATTGCAAGGCAATTCACACCTTATTGGCGTTGTGGAGGCTTCCATTCAGCCTATTCATGCCGCTTCAAAGGGTATGTTTGCAAGAGCTGTGGAACAATGGGGCACCTCCAACGAGCTTGCAAACGAGCTGCAAGCTCTGCAAAATCTGCTAACCACCACGGGGCAGAGGAAGATCGGTCCATGGTGGATCACAGCAATTTCGAGCCTCAGCGAGAGGAGGCAGATGCTGAAGTACACGGGGTGCACACATTTTTGACGAAATGTCCACCTATAATGCGAAATGTAAAATTGAATGGCTTACCCGTAGCCATGGAACTGGACACTGGTGTTAGCCAATCCATCATGAGTAAAAAGATGTTTGAGAGACTGTGGTGCAACAAGGCATTCAGACCAGCCCTGAGCCCCATCCACACGAAACTGAGAACGTACACCAAAGAGCTTATCACTGTCCTGGGCAGCGCCATGGTCAAGGTCACCTACAAGGGCACGGTGCACGAACTGCCACTCTGGATACTCCCGGGCGATGGCCCCATACTGCTTGGAAGGAGCTGGCTGGGCAAAATCCACTGGAACTGGGATGACATCCGAGCGCTATCACATGTCGATGAGGCCTCATGTACCCAGGTTCTTAACAAATTTCCTTCCCTTTTTGAGCCAGACATTGGAAACTTTTCCGGGGCGAAGGTGCGGATCCACTTGGTCCCAGAGGCATGACCCCTTCACCACAAGGCGCGAGCGGTACCTCACATGATGAGGGAGAGAGTGGAAATCGAGCTGGACAGGCTGCAACGCGAGGGCATCATCTCCCCAATGGAATTCAGCGAGTGGGCCAGCCCGATTGTTCCAGTACTCAAAAGTGATGGCACGGTCAGGATTTGCGACGATTATAAAGTAACTATTAATCGTTTCTCGCTACAGGACCAATACCCGCTACCTAAGGCAGGCGACCTATTTGCGACGCTGGCAGGAGGCAAGACGTTCACCAAGCTCGACCTGACTTCGGCCTACATGACGCAGGAGCTGGAGGAGTCTTCGAAGGGCCTCACCTGCATCAACACGCACAAGGGACTGTTCATCTACAACAGATGCCCGTTTGGAATTCGGTCGGCTGCAGCGATTGTCCAGAGAAACATGGAGAGCCTACTCAAGTCGGTACCACACACGGTGATCTTTCAGGACGACATATTGGTCACGGGTCGGGACACCGCCGAGCACCTACAAAACCTGGAGGAGGTCCTCCAGCGACTGGATCGCGTTGGGCTGCGGCTGAAGAGGTCGAAATGCACCTTCATGGCAACAGAAGTGGAGTTTTTGGGGAGAAAGATCGTGGCGGACGGCATTCGGCCCACAGACGCCAAGACAGAGGCTATCAGGAACGCGCCCAGGCCACAGAACGTCACGGAGCTGCGGTCGTTCCTGGGACTCCTCAACTATTTTGGTAACTTCCTACCAGGGTTAAGCACCCTCTTAGAGCCCCTACATGTGTTATTGTGCAAAGGTGAGAACTTGGTACGGGGAAAAAAAACAAGTAATTGCTTTTGAGAAAGCCAGAAACATTTTATGCTCCAACAAGCTGCTTGTATTGTATAACCCATGTAAAAGACTTGTGCTAGCATGTGACGCGTCGTCGTACGGAGTCGGGTGTGTATTACAACAAGCTAACGTTGCGGGGAAGTTGCAACCTGTCGCCTATGCCTCCAGGAGCTTGTCTAAGGCCGAGAGGGCCTACAGCATGATTGAGAAAGAGGCATTAGCGTGTGTGTTCGGGGTAAAGAAAATGCATCAGTACCTGTTTGGCATCAATTTTGAGCTGCAAACCGATCACAAGCCCCTCATATCCCTGTTCGCTGAAAACAAGGGGATAAATACTAATGCCTCAGCCCGCATACAAAGGTGGGCACTCGCGCGATCAGCGTATAACTATACCATCCGCCACAGGCCAGGCACCGAGAACTGCGCGGATGCTCTCAGTCGGCTACCATTGCCCAACACGGGGGTGGAAATGGCGCAGCCTGCAAACTTGTTGATGGTGGCGCAGCCCGCAGACTTGTTGATGGTCATGGAAGCATTTGAAAATGATAAATCACCTGTCACGGCCCGCCAGATTAGGACTTGGACGAGCCAAGATCCTCTGCTGTCCCGAGTAAAAAACTGTGTACTGCACGGGAGCTGGGCCAGCATCCCCGTTGAAATGCAAGAGCCAATCAAGCCGTTCCAGCGGCGAAAGGATGAGCTGTCCATTCAGGCAAACTGCCTGTTGTGGGGTAACCGCGTAGTGCTACCCAAAAAGTGCAGGGAGATGTTCATCTCAGATCTCCACAGCACACACCCGGGTATAGTAATGTTAAAAGCGATAGCCAGATCCCATGTGTGGTGGCCCGGTATCGACTCTGACTTAGAGTCCTGTGTACGGCAATGCAGCGTGTGTGCTCAGTTGAGCAACGCGCCCAGAGAGGCACCACTAAGTTTGTGGTCCTGACCCTCCAGACCATGGTCAAGGATCCATGTCGACTATGTGGGCCCGTTTCTCGGTAAAATGTTCCTGGTGGTGGTGGATGCTTTTTCAAAATGGATTGAATGTGAAATAATGTCGGGAAGCACCGCCACCGCCACCATTGAAAGCCTGAGGGCCATGTTTGCCATCCACGGCCTGCCTGACATACTGGTCAGTGACAACGGGCCATGTTTCACCAGTGCCGAATTTAAAGAATTCATGACTCGCAATGGGATCAAACATGTCACCTCGGCCCCGTTTAAACCAGCCTCCAATGGGCAGGCAGAGCGGGCAGTACAAACCATCAAACAGACCCTTAAACGAGTCACAGAAGGCTCACTCCAAACCCGCCTGTTCCGAGTACTGCTCAGCTACCGCATGAGACCCCACTCACTCACAGGGGTGCCCCCGGCTGAGCTACTCATGAAAAGGACACTTAAAACCAGACTCTCGCTGGTTCACCCCAACCTGCATGATCAGGTAGAGAGCAGGTGGCAGCAACAAAATGTAAACGATGGTCGCTCCACTGTGTCATGGGAAATTGATCTGAATGACCCTGTGTATGTGCTAAACTATGGACATGTCCCAAGTGGATCACAGGCACGGTGATAGCTAAAGAAGGGAGTAGGGTGTTTGTCGTCAAACTAGACAATGGACAAATTTGCAGAAAGCACCTGGACCAAACGAGGCTGCGGTTCACAGACTGCTCTGAACAACCCACAGCAGACACCACCTTTTTCGAGCCCACAACACACACCCAAAGGATCAACGACACCACCCCGGACCAGGAAATCGAACCCATCACGCCCAACAGCCCAGCAAGGCCAGGCTCACCCAGCAGCCCTGCAGGGCCAACAACACGCCAGCCCAGCGAGCGCACAGCCAACACACCAGAACAGACATTTGTACCGAAGCGGTCCACCAGGGAAAGAAAGGCTCCCGACCGCCTCACCTTGTAAATAGTTTTCACTTTGACTTTGAGGGGGGAGTGATGTTGTGTATCTGTAAAGCATGCACTCCCATGTTCCGCCACCAGGGAGCTCATCCCCTGAAGTCCCAAGGGATCCCAGCATCCCTTGGGAGCATTGTATATAAGTCGGCCCCTAAGGCCTGTTCCTCACTCTGGAGTTTCTTAATAAAGACTGAGGTCACTGTTACTCTAACCTCCCTGTGTGCAGCCTCATCTGTGTTAAGAACACAATACATTTCGGCTGTGGGTCTTTCATTAGCTTCAGCATAACATTGCTGAAGGCCAATTAAACGTGGCTTATTTTACTCTTTTAAGCAATCCTTAATCAAAAAAAGATTTTGAAGGATGAAACCAGAACTGGGAGGTTATAACTGTCAGGGAGGGCTGAACAGGCCGGGGCTCTTTTCTCTGGAAAAGAGAACGCTGAGGGGTGAGCTGATCGAGGCCTTTACGATTCGCAAAGGGTTTGAAAGGGTAGACGTAGAGAAGATGTTTACACTTGTGGGGAGTCCAAACCTAGAGGCCACGAATATAATATTCCAAAGGGGAATTCAGGAGAAACGTCTTTCCCCAGAGAGCGGTGAGAATGTGGAACTCGCTGCCACAGGGAGGGGTTGAGGTGAATCGTATCGATGTATTTAAGGGGAAGCTGGATAAACACTTGAGGGAGAAAGGAATAGAGGGATATGGTGATGGGGTGAGATGGAGAGGGGTGGGAGGGGGCTGGTGTGGAGCATAAACCCCGGCACGGAGCGGTGGGGCATAAACCCCGGCACGGAGCGGTGGGGCATAAACCCCGGCACGGAGCGGTGGGACATTAACCCCGGCACGGAGCGGTGGGACATAAACCCCGGCACGGAGCGGTGGGGCATAAACCCCGGCACGGAGCGGTGGGACATAAACCTCGGCACGGAGCAGTGGGGCATAAACCCCGGCACGGAGCGGTGGGACATAAACCTCGGCACGGAGCGGTGGGGCATAAACCCCGGCACGGAGCAGTGGGCCCAAGGCCTGTTTCTGTGCTGGACACTCGGTGTAATCTTTTAAAAATGGCTCAGACTCTGGCTCATCCAATTCACAGCCGGTGCTAAAATGGGGGCATCTCCAAAAGGGTAGGTGGACCAAGCGGGATAGGAATCATCAAGGTATCAGCAGTAGAAAATGTTAATTATGCCTCCTGCATCGATCGCCCGAGCCACCCCCCCCCGCGCCCCCATGGATCGGACGGTCTGTGGCCGGAGCAGGCTGGTAGCTCATTGACATTTTATATCGGCGTCCCATGCTCAATAGTGTTGAGCAGCCGTGTGATAGAACCATAGACATTTACAGCACGGAAGGGGGCCATTCGGCCCATCGTGTCTGCGCCAGCCGACAAACAGCTACCCAAGCGAATCCCACTTTCCAGCTCTTGGTCCGTCGCCATGTAGATTACGGCACTTCAGGTGCACATCCAATGCTTTTTAAATGTGGTGAGGGTTTCTGCCTCTACCACCCCTTCAGGCAGTGAGTTCCAGGCCTCCACCACCCTCTGGGGGAAGAAATTTCCCCTCAAATCCCCTCTACACTGCCTACCAATTACTTTAAATCTATGCCCTCTGGTTGTTGACCCCTCTGCTAAGGGAAATAGGTCCTTCCTATTCATTCTATCTGGGCCCCTCATCACGTTATACACCTCAATGAGATCTCCCCTCAGCCTCCTCTGTTCCAAAGACAACAACCCCAGCCTATCCAGCCAGCGGTCCTTAAAGGGGCAGGTCAAGTCCATCCGGACTCGCAGCCCGAAGAAACCTATGGCACCGATTTGTGTCGGAGGAACAACATGAACACTTTCCGCCCTCTGCTGGTCCCTTCCCCTTAAACGTGTCTTCTGAATGGCTTCAGCGGATGAAACCATGGATTTCACTCCCCCCCCCGGCTCCCCACTCCCCCTCACACACTCGGGTCAACCTTCCTGTAATGTATTTGCTTCATGGGTTCTTTGCTTAAGAATTCACAGCAACACATTGCTATTAAGAACTAGTTGGTTTATTAGCAAAAGGTTGAACAATCACACTACACGTTACCAGTTCATCCACCAGGCTCACAACCACCTGCCCCATCGTGGATCCCCCAAACCCAGCTGGTTGGGGTTTTATTGAGTCTTATGAACATCACGTCACATGTGCACACATTACAGGTGTGCGAATGGGTCTGGATCATGAGAGCGGTTTGTGAGAAAGCCCTGAGGAGTCAGCACACAGCCCGTCATGGGAATGATGAAAGGGACCGCCACAAATGCCACACTGTGTCAGGCTCCGAGGGGAACGGGTTCATGTAAGGCTGTGAGCGAACGAACACTTCTACCTGAAAGCCGGGAGTGTAACGGATCATCGCTCTGCCTCCTGGGCACTGACAATAACAGTGTGAGGGGCGGTCAATGTGCAGAAGAACATAAGAATTAGGAGCAGAAGTAGGCTCTATGGCCCCTCGAGCCTGCTCCGCCATTCAATGAGATCATGGCTTATCTTCGACCTCAACTCCACTTTCCCGCCTGATCCCTATATCCCTTGATTCTGCTAGACTTCAAAAATCTATCGATCTCAGCCTTGAATATACTCAGAGACTCAGCCTCCACAGCCCTCTGGGGCAGAGAATTCCAAAGATTCTCCACCCTCAGTGAAGAAATTCCTCCTCATCTCTGTCCTAAATGGCCGACCCCTTATCCTGAGACTGTGACCCCTGGTTCTAGACTCTCCAGCTCAGGGGAAACATCCTCCCTGCATCTACCCTGTCAATCCCCCTCAGAATCTTGTATGTTTCAATGAGATCACCTCTCAATCTTCTAAACTCCAGAGAGTATCGGTCTATTCTATACAATCTCTCCTCATAAGACAGCCCTCCCATCCCAGGAATCAATCTGGTGAACCTCCACTGTATCGCCTCCAAGGCAAGTATATCCTTCCTTAGATAAGGAGACCCAAACTGTGCACAGTACTCCACGTGTGGTCTCTCCAAGGCTCTGTACAATTGTGTGGCAGCCATGCTGTGTGCCGTGCATTCTTGGCAGGTGTGGCATGGTCCTCTTACATAAGAACATAAGAAATAGGAACAGGAGTAGGCCTGCTTCGCCATTCAATAAGATCCTGGCTGATCTGACCATGGACTCAGCTTCACTTCCCTGCCCGCTCCCCATAATCCTTTATTCCCTTATCAATTGAGAAACTGTCTATTTCTGTCTTAATTTAATCAATCACTCAGCTTCCACAGCTCTCTGAGGCAGAGAATTCCACAGATTTACAACCCTCTGAGAGATGTCTCCTCATCTCTGTTTTAAATGGGCGGCGCCTTATTCTAAGACAATGCCCCCTAGTTCTAGTCTCACCCATAAGTGGAAACATCCTCTCTGCATCCACCTTGTCAAGCCCCTCATAATCTTATACGTTTCGATAAGATCACCTCTCATTCTTCTGAATTCCAATGAGTAGAGGCCCAACCTACTCAACCTTTCCTCATAAGTCAACCCCCTTATCTCCAGAATCAACCTAGTGAACCTTCTCTGAACTGCCTCTAAAGCAAGTATATCCTTTTGTAAATATGGAAACCAAAACTGCACACAGTATTCCAGGTGTGGCCTCACCAATACCTTATATAGCTGTAGTAAGACTTCCCTGCTTTTAAACTCCATCCCCTTTGCAATAAAGGTCATGATACCATTGGCCTTCTTGATCACTTGCTGTACCTGCA
The DNA here is from genome assembly GCF_044704955.1 of Pristiophorus japonicus. Lineage (NCBI taxonomy): Eukaryota > Metazoa > Chordata > Chondrichthyes > Pristiophoridae > Pristiophorus > Pristiophorus japonicus. The sequence goes on along the minus strand of NC_091987.1, from coordinate 216,660,318 downwards.
TACTATCCTTTTGTGTTTCATGCACAAGTACCCCCAGGTCCCGCTGTACTGCGGCACTTTGCAATCTTTCTCCATTTAAATAATAACTTGCTCTTTGATTTTTTTTCTGCCAAAGTGCATGACCTCACACTTTCCAACATTATACTCCATCTGCCAAATACCTTGGCTACGTCCTGCTCTGAGCTGCTGTGCTTGGGGAGATTGTATCAGCATTGACTGCCTTGCTTATCTCCTTCCATTTTCTCTGCACTGCTCCCCTTGGGCCTTACTGCTGCTCAGCGTCAATCTGAGCCTCCACCAGCCCTGACCCTGCAGCAACACTTCCACAGCTCAATTGCAGAATCTAGAAGAGGTTTATGACCTTCTTAGACCTGTCACACATTATTGATAGAACCAAAGATGTTTACAGCACATTTGGTACATTTTTTCTGTTCTGGCCCTCTGCTAAAACTATTCAAAACTAATCTCACTGCTCCACATCCTGTATCAATCTCAAACTAATTCAACTGCTCCGCTCTCTCCTCATAGCCCTGTATCAATCTCAAACTAATCCCACTGCCCCGCTCTCTCCCAATAGCCCTGTATCAATCTCAAACTAATCCCACTGTCCCGCTCTCTCCATAGCCCTGTATCAGTCTCAAACTAACCTCACTGCTCCATACTCTCTCCACAACCCTGTTTCAATCCCCAAATTAATCCCACTGCCCCGCTCTCTCCCCCTAGCCCTGTATCAATCCCAAACTAATCCCACTGCCCTGCTATCCCCATAGCCCTGTATCAATCCCCAAACTAATCCCACTGCCCCGCTCTTTCCCCATAACCCTGTATCAATCCCAAACTAATCCCACTGCCCCGCTCTCTCCCCACAGCTCTGTATCAATCCCCAAACTAATCCCACTGTCCCGTTCTCTCTATAGACCGGTATCAATCCCAAATTAATCCCACTGCCCTACTCTCTCCCGTTGACCTGTATCAATCCCCAAACTAATTCCACTGCCCCACGCTCTCCCCGTAGCCCTGTATCAATCCCCAATTAATCCCACTGCCCCGCTCTCTCCCCATAGCCCTGTATCAATCCCAAACTAATCCCACTGCCCCGCTCTCTCTATAGACCTGTATCAATCCCAAACTAATGCCACTGCCCCGCTCTCTCCCCATGGGCCTGTATCAATCCCAAACTAATCCAACTGCCCTGCGCTCTCTCCCCATAGTCCTGTATCAATCCCAAACTAATCCCACAGTCCCGCTCTCTCCCCATGTCCCTGTATCAATCCCAAACTAATCCCACTGCCCCACTCTCTCCCCATAGCCCTGTATCAATCCCAAACTAATCCCACTGCCCCGCTCTCTCTATAGCCCTGTATCAATCCCAAATTAATCCTACTGCCTGTAGCTCACGTAGAATTTTTGAATTAGGATAACTCCCTAAACTCTGGCAGGTCCAGATGTGATTTGAGCTCAGCTCAGGATTTCTGCCTTACACCTACTGAGGATTTCATGGGAAATGTTAAAGCTCGGATTGCGAGCTGGGTTTCAGGAGCAGACAGACAGCTGTGTCACTCAGCTAAGGTGCAATGTACAATCACAATTGTGTGAAAGGAAATGATAATTAATTACAGATATTTCGGCCTATTTCTAGAAATTAAAAAAAGGCTGAAGAGATTTGTATTCTGTGCCCGAGTGCTTTACTTTATGACAATAATTTTACGCAGCAGAATCTGTATTGAGTTGCTGCTTTAGGATTCTTTGTTGCAAGATGCAAATGAAATTTTAGGACCGGGGAAAACCTTCAGTATTCATTACTGCTCCACTGTCGTCTATCTGGGACTCTGCAATTTAGCTCAATACATCCCCCGATAACCCAGAGCAAACTCGATTCCATGAAATTAACTTTGAATGGAATATTAACGAGCTAACGGTATTACAATTTCATGCATTAACTGATAGTAGATGTGATAGATTTCCCACTTTTCTCATTAGCAAACTAGAAGTTTAAACGCTTAATCGTATAGCTGGGATGTATTGCGTTAATTCCTTTTTAAACCCAAAATGTAAAATGTTCTGGACGAACAGTTAGAAGATTCATAATTTTGTGGTGTTGGCAACAAATGCAGGATAAATGTGCACCCAAGTTAAGTGCAGGATTCCAGTATAGCATCTCTCATTCCCTGTTATTTCCCCCTCTGTAACATCGCTCATCTCTGCCTCAGCTCATCCACGACTGAAACTCTCATCCCTCCCTTTGTTACCTCCAGACTTGACTATTCCAACGCACTCTTGGCTGGCCTCCCACATTCTACCCGACGTAAACTAGAGGCGATCCAAAACTCGGCTGCACGTGTCCTAACTCGCACCGAGTCCCACTCACCCATCACCCCCTGGGCTTGCTGCCTCGTGTCCTAACTTGCACCGAGTCCCGCTCACCCATCACCCCCTGTCCTAACTCGCACCGAGTCCCGCTCACCCATCACCCCCTGTCCTAACTCGCACCGAGTCCCGCTCACCCATCACCCCCTGTGCTCACTGACCCACATTGGTTCCTGGTTGAGCAAAGCCTCCATTTTAAGATTCTCATCCTTGTTTTCAAATCCCTCCATGGCCTCGCCCCTCCCTATCTCTGTAATCTCCTCCAGACCCACAACCCCCCCGAGATCTCTGTGAGCTCCTCCAATTCTGCCCTCCTGAGCATCCCTGATTATAATCACTCAACCATCGGCGGCCGTGCCTTCTCTGGAACTCCCTCCCTAAATCTCTCCGCCTCGCTCTCCTCCTTTAAGGCACTCCTTAAAACCGACCTCTCTGACCAAGCCCCGTCCTAATATCTCCTTACATGCCAACTTTTGTTTGAGAACCTTCCTGTGAAGCGCCTTGTGATGTTTTACTCCGCGAGAAGTGCCCGTGCTCCCGACGGACACCTCCTGCAGCTGTCGGTGCAGGGGGCGGAACCCAAGTTCGTGTCTGGGGCACTAACGGGGCGATGCACACTGCGACGATGTCACGACCTCCGGGCAAAGGAGGTCGGGCCGCAACACCGTACCGCCAACATGAAAGCTCCTGCTGCTTATGGCAGGAGCCGATGACCTCGCCGCGACCGGTCGCAGACCCACTTGCGTCCCGATATCTCCCCGCGAGTTTCTCGCCTACACCAAGATGGCGGCTGAGCGCTCTTGTCCTGCCCGCTATATTGGAGGCTTCGGCGCCCGATTAGGATTCGAAAAACACCCGCTCCGCCATAGAATTCCCAGGCCGCCACCTCTGGAGAGAAGGGAATCTCAAAACAGGAAGTGAAGTTGTGATAACACCTCCTGATGCACTCAGCACTTGTGTTATTAATCATCATCATAGATGGTCCCTCGAAACGAGAAGACTTGCTTCCACGCCAAAAAAAATGAATGAATTCACAGGTGTTTCAATGAAGGACCCGAACTACATGTTGAAGGGTGGAAGATGCCTGTGCGTGGATTTATTTAACGTGGGGTGACCGTTGCACACCAGCCACCGCACGGGCTTGACAGAGCGAGGTCTTGGTCCAGGGGCAAGGGTTAACCAGGACAACGTCACATAACGACAACAGACTGGTGCTGTGGCAGAAACCCAATGGCATGATTACAACAACATTTCCGTGCCCTCGTGTGCCTGCGCACCATGAACCCACGGTCCCAGTCTGCGCAGTCGCGGTCGATCCGGCTGTGTTTGCGCAGTGCGAGATACGAGGAGAGTGGACGTGCGCCCCGAACCACGACCGCATGGAGCACATCGCCACCGGAGCCGCTGTCAGGGCTTTTGTGTTATCGCCAGGACTCATGCCCAAAATATCGCGGGCGTTATCGACACGAACATTTTTAAATTGGAGGTGGGAGAGAGAGCGAGAGAGAGAGAGAGAGAGTGGGGCAGAGAGACTGGGGGGTGGGGGAGGGGCGGGGGTGAGAGAGAGAGTGGGGAGGGGGGAGAGAGAGTGGCGGGGGGGCACTATTTTAAAGAAGAGCAGGGGAGTTCTGGGGACAATATTTATCCCTCAATCAACACAACAAAAACAGAATATCTGGTCATTATCACATTGCTATGTGTGGGAGCTTGCTGTGCACAAATTGGCTGCCTCGGTTCCCACATTACAACAGTGACTGCACTTAGAAAATACTTGATTGACTGTAAAACGCTTTGCGACATCCCGAGGTCATGAAAGGTGCTATATAAATGCAAGTCTTTCTTTATTTTTAATCATTTATGGGGAATCTTATCAAATCCATGTAGACAATATCCAGAGTCACTCCCTTGTCTACCTTATTAACGATCTCAAAATATTCAACTAGAATGTTTGGTACAGTGGGTGCTGAATGGGGATGTTCAGAAACATCCTCCAGTTACATCATGCCATTGTCGACAGCTGGGAAAAGCTAATGGCTGAGTGTACAGACCCAGAGGCAGTGATACAGGGCAGTGTTTAGGGGGCCGTGATACAGGGCAGTGTTTAGGGGGCAGCGATACAAGGCAGTGTTTAGGGCGCAGTGGTACAGGGCAGTGTTTAGGGGGCCATGACACAGGGCAGTGTTTAGGGGGCAGCGATACAGGGCAGTGTTTAGGGGGCCATGACACAGGGCAGTGTTTAGGGGGCCGTGATACAGGGCAGTGTTTAGGGGGCAGCGATACAGGACAGTGTTTAGGGGGCAGCGATACAAGGCAGTGTTTAGGGGGCAGCGATACAAGGCAGTGTTTAGGGGGCAGCGATACAGGGCAGTGTTTAGGGGGCAGCGATACAAGGCAGTGTTTAGGGGGCAGCGATACAGGGCAGTGTTTAGGGGGCAGCGATACAGGGCAGTGTTCAGGGGGCCGTGATACAGGACAGTGTTTAGGGGGCAGCGATACAGGGCAGTGTTTAGGGGGCAGCGATACAGGGCAGTGTTTAGGGGGCAGCGATACAGGGCAGTGTTTAGGGGGCAGCGATACAGGGCAGTGTTTAGGGGGCAGCGATACAGGGCAGTGCTCAGGGGGCAGTGATACAGGGCAGTGTTTAGGGGGCAGCGATACAAGGCAGTGTTTAGGGGGCAGCGATACAGGGCAGTGTTTAGGGGGCAGCGATACAGGACAGTGTTTGGGGAGCCGTGATACAGGGCAGTGCTCAGGGGGCAGCGATACAGGGCAGTGTTCAGGGGGCAGCGATACAGGACAGTGTTTAGGGGGCCGTGATACAGGGCAGTGTTTAGGGGGCAGCGATACAGGACAGTGTTTAGGGGGCAGCGATACAGGGCAGTGTTTAGGGGGCCGTGATACAGGGCAGTGTTCAGGGGGCAGTGGTACAGGGCAGTGTTCAGGGGGCAGCGATACAGGACAGTGTTTAGGGGGCCGTGATACAGGGCAGTGTTTAGGGGGCCGTGATACAGGGCAGTGTTCAGGGGGCAGCGATACAGGGCAGTGTTCAGGGGGCAGCGATACAGGACAGTGTTTAGGGGGCCGTGATACAGGGCAGTGTTTAGGGGGCAGCGATACAGGGCAGTGTTTAGGGGGCCGTGATACAGGGCAGTGTTCAGGGGGCAGTGGTACAGGGCAGTGTTTAGGGGGCAGCGATACAAGGCAGTGTTTAGGGGGCAGCGATACAGGGCAGTGTTTAGGGGGCCGTGATACAGGGCAGTATTTAGGGGGCCGTGATACAGGGCAGTGTTCAGGGGGCAGCGATACAGGGCAGTGTTCAGGGGGCAGCGATACAGGACAGTGTTTAGGGGGCCGTGATACAGGGCAGTGTTTAGGGGGCAGCGATACAGGGCAGTGTTCAGGGGGCAGTGGTACAGGGCAGTGTTTAGGGGGCAGCGATACAAGGCAGTGTTTAGGGGGCAGCGATACAGGGCAGTGTTTAGGGGGCAGCGATACAGGACAGTGTTTGGGGAGCCGTGATACAGGGCAGTGCTCAGGGGGCAGTGGTACAGGGCAGTGTTTAGGGTGCAGTGGTACAGGGCAGTGTTTAGGGGGCCGTGATACAGGGCAGTGTTTAGGGGGCAGCGATACAGGACAGTGTTTGGGGAGCCGTGATACAGGGCAGTGTTTAGGGTGCAGTGGTACAGGGCAGTGTTTAGGGGGCCGTGATACAGGGCAGTGTTCAGGGGGCAGCGATACAGGACAGTGTTTAGGGGGCCGTGATACAGGGCAGTGTTTAGGGGGCAGCGATACAGGGCAGTGTTTAGGGGGCAGCGATACAGGACAGTGTTTGGGGAGCCGTGATACAGGGCAGTGCTCAGGGGGCAGTGGTACAGGGCAGTGTTTAGGGGGCAGCGATACAAGGCAGTGTTTAGGGGGCAGCGATACAGGGCAGTGTTTAGGGGGCAGCGATACAGGACAGTGTTTGGGGAGCCGTGATACAGGGCAGTGCTCAGGGGGCAGTGGTACAGGGCAGTGTTTAGGGTGCAGTGGTACAGGGCAGTGTTCAGGGGGCAGCGATACAGGGCAGTGTTTAGGGGGCCGTGATACAGGGCAGTGTTTAGGGGGCCGTGATACAGGGCAGTGTTCAGGGGGCAGCGATACAGGGCAGTGTTTAGGGGGCCGTGATACAGGGCAGTGTTTAGGGGGCCGTGATACAGGGCAGTGTTTAGGGGGCCGTGATACAGGGCAGTGTTTAGGGGGCCGTGATACAGGGCAGTGTTTAGGGGGCCGTGATACAGGGCAGTGTTCAGGGGGCAGCGATACAGGGCAGTGTTTAGGGGGCCGTGATACAGGGCAGTGTTTAGGGGGCCGTGATACAGGGCAGTGTTTAGGGGGCCGTGATACAGGGCAGTGTTCAGGGGGCAGCGATACAGGGCAGTGTTTAGGGGGCCGTGATACAGGGCAGTGTTTAGGGGGCCGTGATACAGGGCAGTGTTTAGGGGGCCGTGATACAGGGCAGTGTTTAGGGGGCCGTGATACAGGGCAGTGTTTAGGGGGCAGCGATACAGGGCAGTGTTCAGGGGGCAGCGATACAGGACAGTGTTCAGGGGGCCGTGATACAGGACAGTGTTTAGGGGGCAGTGATACAGGGCAGTGTTTAGGGGGCCGTGATACAGGGCAGTGTTTAGGGGGCCGTGATACAGGGCAGTGTTTAGGGGGCCGTGATACAGGGCAGTGTTTAGGGGGCCGTGATACAGGGCAGTGTTCAGGGGGCAGCGATACAGGGCAGTGTTTAGGGGGCAGCGATACAGGGCAGTGTTTAGGGGGCCGTGATACAGGGCAGTGTTTAGGGGGCCGTGATACAGGGCAGTGTTCAGGGGGCAGCGATACAGGGCAGTGTTTAGGGGGCCGTGATACAGGGCAGTGTTCAGGGGGCAGCGATACAGGGCAGTGTTTAGGGGGCCGTGATACAGGGCAGTGTTTAGGGGGCCGTGATACAGGACAGTGTTCAGGGGGCCGTGATACAGGGCAGTGTTTAGGGGGCAGCGATACAGGGCAGTGTTTAGGGGGCAGCGATACAGGGCAGTGTTTAGGGGGCAGCGATACAAGGCAGTGTTTAGGGGGCAGCGATACAGGGCAGTGTTTAGGGGCAGCGATACAGGGCAGTGTTTAGGGGGCAGCGATACAAGGCAGTGTTTAGGGGGCAGCGATACAGGGCAGTGTTTAGGGGGCAGCGATACAGGGCAGTGTTTAGGGGGCAGCGATACAGGGCAGTGTTTAGGGGGCAGCGATACAGGGCAGTGTTTAGGGGGCAGCGATACAGGACAGTGTTTGGGGAGCCGTGATACAGGGCAGTGCTCAGGGGGCAGTGGTACAGGGCAGTGTTTAGGGTGCAGTGGTACAGGGCAGTGTTTAGGGGGCCGTGATACAGGGCAGTGTTTAGGGGGCAGCGATACAGGGCAGTGTTCAGGGGGCAGCGATACAGGACAGTGTTTGGGGAGCCGTGATACAGGGCAGTGTTTGGGGAGCCGTGATACAGGGCAGTGTTTAGGGGGCCGTGATACAGGGCAGTGTTTAGGGGGCCGCGATACAGGGCAGTGTTCAGGGGGCAGCGATACAGGGCAGTGTTCAGGGGGCAGCGATACAGGGCAGTGTTTAGGGGGCAGCGATACAGGACAGTGTTTAGGGGGCCGTGATACAGGGCAGTGTTTAGGGGGCAGCGATACAGGACAGTGTTTAGGGGGCAGCGATACAGGGCAGTGTTTGGAGGGCCGTGGTACAGGGCAGTGTTCAGGGGGCAGCGATACAGGGCAGTGTTTAGGGGGCCGTGATACAGGGCAGTGTTCAGGGGGCCGTGATACAGGACAGTGTTTAGGGGGCAGCGATACAGGGCAGTGTTCAGGGGGCAGCGATACAGGGCAGTGTTTAGGGGGCCGTGATACAGGACAGTGTTCAGGGGGCAGCGATACAGGGCAGTGTTCAGGGGGCAGCGATACAGGGCAGTGTTTAGGGGGCCGTGATACAGGGCAGTGTTTAGGGGGCCGTGATACAGGGCAGTGTTTAGGGGGCCGTGATACAGGGCAGTGTTTAGGGGGCAGCGATACAGGACAGTGTTTAGGGAGCCGTGATACAGGACAGTGTTTAGGGGGCAGCGATACAGGACAGTGTTTAGGGGGCCGTGATACAGGACAGTGTTCGGGAAGTACAAGCAACTGCGTGTCGGGCCCCTGAAGGAGAAGGAACAATAGCAGCAACACACACACCAGCAAACTGCCACGCCAGACGGGCTGTTTGCGTCTTGGAAATGTGAACATAAGAACATAAGAAATAGGAGCAGGAGTCGGCCATTTGGCCCCTCGAGCCTGCTCCGCCATTCAATAAGATCATGGCTGATCCGATCATGGACTCAGCTCCACTTCCCCGCCCGCTCCCCATAACCCCCTTATTCCTTATCGTTTAAGAAACTGTCTATTTCTGTCTTAAATTTATTCAATGTCCCAGCTTCCACAGCTCTCTGAGGCAGCGAATTCCACAAATTTACAACCCTCTGAGAGAAGAAATTTCTCCTCACCTCAGTTTTAAATGGACGGCCCCTTATTCTAAGATTATGCCCCCTAGTTCTAGTCTCCCCCATCAGTGGAAACATCTTCTCTGCATCCACCTTGTCAAGCCCGCTCATAATCTTACACGTTTCGATAAGATCACCTCTCATTCTTCTCAATTCCAATGAGTAGAGACCCAATGAGTATTTCCTCATTAGTCGACCCCCTCATCCCCAGAATCAACCGAGTGAACCTTCTCTGAACTGCCTCCAAAGCAAGTATATCCTTTCGTAAATATGGAAACCAAAACTGTACACAGTATTCCAGGTGTGGCCTGTATAGCTGTAGCAAGACTTCCCTGCTTTTATACTCGATCCCCTTTGCAATAAAGGCCAAGATACCATTGGCCTTCCTGATCACTTGCTGTACCTGCATACTATCCTTTTGTGTTCCATGCACAAGTACCCCCAGGTCCCGCTGTACTGCGGCACTTTGCAATCTTTCTCTATTTAAATAGCAGATTTTGTCTCAAGACTACCCACATCACACTCGCTCTCTTCAGCACTCTCTGTGCCACAGTCTCTCTCTCCTTCTCTCGCTCCCTCTCTCTTTCTCTGCCCCTCTCTTGCTGTCTGTCTCTCTCTCTCCCTCCCTCTCTTTCTCTCTTGTTCTCTTATTGTTTTTCAGTTTTTTACAGTTCCTATTTTCTATCTCTCTGGTTCTCTCATTCCTTTCAATCTTCCTCTCATTGTACCTCTCGCTCTCCGTCAACCTCTCACTCCCTCTGTCTTTCTTTCTCTCTCTGTCTTTCTTTCACTCTCTGTCTTTCTCTCTTCCCTTCTCCCTGTCCCCTCTTTCCCACTCTCTGTATCTCGCACCCTCTCTCTCTCTGTCTCTCTGTCCCTCTCTCTCTCTGACCTTCTCTTTCTTCCTCTCTCTCTCTCTCTCTCATGCAGTCCCTCGGAGTCGAGGATGACTTGCTTCCACACTATGAGTTCTCAGGTGACTGATGAGTCCAATGCGGGACCTACAGTCTCTGTCACAGGGGGGCAGACGGTGGTTGGGGGGATGGGTGGGTGGGGGGCTTGGGTTGCCGTGCCCTCCTTCCGCTGTTTGTACTTGGTTTCCGCGTGCTCCTGACGAAGAGCCTCGAGGTGCTCAGCGCCCTCCTGGATGCTCCTCCCTCCACTTGGGGCGGTCTTGGGCCGGGGATTCCCAGGTGTCGGTGGGGATGTTGCACTTTTTCAAGGAGGCTTTGAGGGTGTCCTTGATACGTTTCCTTTGACCACCTGGGGCTCGCTTGCCATGTCGGAGCTCTGAGTAGAGCGCTTGCTTTGGGAGTCCTGTGTCGGGCATGTGGACAATGTGGCCCGCCCAATGGAGCTGGTCGAGCGAAGTGAGTGCTTCAATGCTGGAGATGTTGGCCTGAGTGAGGACACTGATGTTGGTGTGACTATCCTGCCAATGGATCTGCAGGATCTTTCCCTTTCTGTATTTCACTTATCTACTATTCCTGTTTTCTACCTCTCTAGTCCTCTCTCATTCTCTTCATTCTCAATCCTATCTTCTGTGTCACAGTTTCTCTCTCGTTTCTTTGTTTCTGTGAGGTAACAAGTATTGCTACATGGAAATCTGACATTATATTGGAAGGCTGGCTCTAATGAGGCATTTAATGTTCACTAAGAAAGTAATTGTACAATAGGAGCTGTATTTAAACCATGGTTATTTCTGGCTGTAGAGACTGGAGTTTGAGGAGTTTAAGGCAGAGATTTCTACCTGTGCCCCCAGTAAAGTTGATGGGTCCAGGTGGATACAGACCATAATACCCAGGTTTACCATAACATTTAGTTCTCATTCAGAGAGGAAGCATTAGCATACCTCTTCCTGCTGAGCCATTTAAAAGTCTGCCGTTCATAATCCCGCAGCCTCACTCAATACAAGGAAGCCCTTGCATTGCAATCAATTTACACAGCCAGACCGCCGATCAAACTGCCAATGAATAAAGGCTGAAATTCAACAAAATGACAAACACCAAAAAAAACCCAAGCGATGGGGAGTCGAGCTCACGCTACTGGGGGATTGATGTCGTTGGTGAGTTTTCATATGGACTCTGGGGGTTGGGAAGTGCAATGTATGCCCCTGTGAGTATGCTCACAGGTTTGTAGAGCTATTGAGTCTGGAGGAGTCCATGTTCCACAGTTATATTGAATGTGCGAGGTTGCAGCCCCTCTTCCAATATTTGAAGGGGCCGCTCCTCAGATTCTGGTTGCACTTCAGTCCCACGCTCCTGATCTTTGGGCACCCTGTGCGGAGGGGAGCGGGCAGATCGGAGGGCCTCCTCGTAGGACTGCCCCTGGACATGGTCAAGGGGGCCATCAGCCGGTCCAGGCAGCAGGCGGTCGAGGGGGTCGTTCAACCCGACTGCCTGCCTCTCTTCCGCGGTTACATCCGAGCCAGGGTGTCCCTGGAGATGGAGCACGCGGTGTCCACCGGTACGCTCGCGGCCTTCCGCGAGAGGTGGGCGCCGGAGGGACTGGAGTGCATCATCACCCCCGGCAACCAAATTCTAATTTGATTAAAGATTTTCGTTAAAGTTTTAAATTGTTAATTTGTGGGTTCTAGTGCCCTTGCAAAAAGGGGGCATTTGATTTAGTTGTAGAGCTGTTGAGTTGGGAGTGGCTTAGCCAGTCACATGATGTTCACAAGACTCAATAAAATCCCAGCCAGTTGGGTTCGGGGGATCTTCGGGGCAGGTGGTTGTGAGCCTGGTGGATAAACTGGTAATGTGTAGTGATTGTTAAACCTTTGCTAATAAATCAACTAATTCTTAATAGCAATGTGTTGCTGTGAATTCTTAAGCAAAGAACCCATGAAGCAAATACATTACAGGAAGGTTGACCCAAGTGTTGGTATATCATCTTTCTCAACTTGGATCCAGCCCCCACCTCCCCCAGATGTCTGCGCTCCTCTAATTCTACCCTCCTGAGCATCCCTGATTATAATCGCTCCACCATTGGTGGCCGTGCCTTCTGTTGCCTGGACCCCAAGCTCTGGAACTCCCTCCCTAAACCTCTCCGCCTCTCTACCTCTCTCTCCTCCTTCAAGATGCTCCTTAAAATCAACCTCTTTGACCAAGCTTTTGATCACCTGCCCTAATTTCTACTTATGTGGCTCGGTGTCAAATTCTTATCGCGTAACACTCCTGTGAAGCACCTTGGGACGTTTCACTGTGTTAAAGGCGCTATATAAATACAAGTTGTTGTTGGATGAAATGACACAGAGAAACTTCTAGTCTGGACCCGTCCTCAGTGTATTGGGAGCAACAAAGCGAGAGGGTTATAAATATTAATCAAACCCATGCCGCGTCCTGGAGAAAATAATGAATCAAACATTCGAAAATAGTTTCGAAACATCAACAATTCTTTGGAAACTAAGTGATCTTTGAAGGGTCAAGTGTAAAATGAATATGTTGCAGCTCTTTGAGCTGCAATGTAACTTGTAATTAATATTGTACTGAGGTTATTTTACTCACATAATTATTTCCTAAGTCATCCCAGAGTGACGAGGTCACAAATTGTTGAACTTGTATTAACCTCTGATATTAAACTTAACATATGAAAGCTGCTGGGTAATTAATATTATTGGATTAACCCCTTGGGTCCCATTAATATTCATACAATTAACCCCACTGGTAGGTGTCAGTCTGTGGCAGCCATCGACAGCTGGGAATGTAGATAAACATTTCAGAAGAAGAGCAGAGGGAAAGAGCGGGGACAGGGGTTCGAGGCAATGCCGCCAGTTTGTGAGACAGCACCTGCGATCATTTCATGTGCCTCTCAGTAGAAACAAGCAATGAGAAGAAGATTAAGCTAAGATGCGTTCTAGTGTTTACTAGTTTTAGTGAAAATGTAGCCGTGAGTGTTGAAGGAGCGATCTCATAGTGATGAGCACAATTTTAGGTCCCTGGACTGGGGCCCAGAGATACGATTCAACTGCACATGTTTTTACTGATGTTAAATAGGTGTCTAAGAGTCCGATACGGTGGGCGATGTGCACGCGCTTATTCTGCACTGAATGTGCACAGTCCGCCATATTGGATCGGGCTGCTTCATGGGTGTCCACGGCATGAGCTTGAACTGACGTACTTTCGAGGAGTGTTTGATGGGACAGTGTAGAGGGAGCTTTACTCTGTATCTAACCCCATACTGTACCTGCCCTGGGAGTGTTTGATGGGACAGTGTAGAGGGAGCTTTACTCTGTATCTAACCCCCTGTACCTGCCCTGGGAGTGTTTGATGGGACAGTGTAGAGGGAGCTTTACTCTGTATCTAATCCCGTGCTGTTCCTGCGCTGGGAGTGTTTGATGGGGCAGTGCAGAGGGAGCTTTACTCTGTATCTAACCCTGTGCTGTACCTGCCCTGGGAGTGTTTGATGGGACAGTGTAGAGGGAGCTTTATTCTATATCTAATCCCATGCTGTACCTGCGCTGGGAGTGTTTGATGGGACGGTGTAGAGGGAGCTTTACTCTGTATCTAACCCCGTGCTGTACCTGCCCTGGCAGTGTTTGATGGGACAGTGTAGAGGGAGCTTTACTCTGTATCTAACCCCGTGCTGTACCTGCCCTGGGAGTGTTTGATGGGACAGTGTAGAGGGAGCTTTACTCTGTATCTAACCCCGTGCTGTACCTGCCCTGGCAGTGTTTGATGGGACAGTGTAGAGGGAGCTTTACTCTGTATCTAACCCCGTGCTGTACTTGCCCTGGGAGTGTTGGATGGGACAGTGTAGAGGGAGCTTTACTCTGTATCTAACCTCGTGCTGTACCTGCCCTGGGAGTGTTTGATGGGACAGTGTAGAGGGAGCTTTACTCTGTATCTAACCCCCTGTACCTGACCTGAGAGTGTTGGATGGGACAGTGTAGAGGGAGCTTTACTATGTATCTAATCCCGTGCTGTACTCTGCTTTTCTAATTTTCTTACCAAAGTGGATAACTTCACATTTCTCCACATTATATTCTATTTGCCATGTTCTTGCCCACTCACTTAGTCTGTCTATATCTCCTTTAGTCTCTTTATATCCTCCTCACAACTTACATTCCCACCTAGCTCTGTATCATCAGCAAACTTGGATATATTACCTTTGGTCCCCTCATCCAAATCATTGATATAGATTGTGAATAGCTGGGGCCCAAGCACTGATCCTTGTGGCACCCCACTAGTTACAGCCTGCCAACCTGTTTATTCCTACTCTTTATTTGCTGTCCGTTAAACATGCAAGTCAAATTTTTATCGCATAACACTCCTGTGAAGCACCTTGGGATGTTTCGCTATGTTAAAGGTGCTATATAAATACAAGTTGCTGTTGTAGTTGTAGTATATTACCCCCAATCCCGTGACCCCTAATTTTGTTTAATAACCTCTTGTGTGGCACCTTGTCGAATGCCTTCTGAAAATCCAAATACACCACATCCACTGGTTTGCCCTTATCTATTCTGTTAGTTACAACCTCAAAAAATTCTAACAGATTGCTCAAACATGATTTCCCTTTCATAAACCCATGTTAGGGTTGTTCTTAGGGCAGAGAAGGTTGAGAGGAGATTTGATCGAGGTGTTCAAAATCAGGAGGGATGTGGACAGAGTAAATAGAGAGAAACTGTTCCCATTGGTGGAAGGGTGGAGAACCAGAGGGCACAGGTTTAAGGTGATTGACAGAAGAACCAAAAACAACATGAGGAAAAACCTTATAGTGCAGCGAGTGGTTAGGATCTGGAATGCGCTGCCTGAGAGGGTGGTGGAGGCAGACTCAATCGTGGCTTTCAAAAGTGAGTCAGATATTTACCAAAGGAAAACAAATTTCAGGGCTACGGGGAAAGGGCGGGAGTGGGACTGGCTGAGGTGCTCTCGCAGAGAGCCGGCACGGGTTCGATGGGCCGAATGGCCATCTTCTGTGCTGTAACTGTTCTATGATTGTATGATAATGTAAATCTAACTTGGCCCACTGCCTTGGGACCTGATGACTGCAGTACCTGAGTCACAGAGGCAAAGATTTACAGCAGATTTACACACCAGTGAGTCAGACCTTGAAATGATTGCCTTGAAAAAGGGTAGAGCTTGCTGCAGGCTGCCTCCACAATCCATAACACAGGCCTCAGCACGGACATTTCAATAAACCCCCCACCGCCCCCCCTTCCTTCCTTCGTTATCGGATTTGGGACAGTTGTAAAGGGATTTAGGCTGGTGGCTTAGTCACACTCTGGCGAATTTTAATATGAACAGAGTACGTGTGGTCCTCTGGGAACTTTATCAGGTGGTGGCTGTGTTCTGTGCGAGCTCAATCCGCAAGATTGTTTGTCTCATCGTAGCATTTTGGAGCTTTTATCAGGTTCCGTGACCAACAGCCAATCTCAGAACCAAACTTAACTACAACAAAGTCTATGGAATAAAGAATCTCATGCCCCGGATTTTATGAGCTGTAAGTGCCGCCCATTTGTCGGCCAAAGGACTGCCGATGGGCGCCGAGAGACCGGGCGGTACTTTGCCGGGAAGGTTCCTCTAAAGGAGGTGGCAGTACTGCCCAGCGGCCAAATAACGGTTTACACCGTCAATCTGGGCGGCAGCGGGCGGGAGCTCCCAATCTCAGCGGCAGAGTCACTGGTCGCCGAGGGTGGAGTCGGGCCCAGGGAGGGAGGGGGGGGAAGACCCGAAATGTAAAAATATCACAAAAAAAACCTCACTGGAACACCTTCAGGGGACCACATCCAGGTGAGTCGCTGGAAAAAAATAATTTAAAAGATGTTCACTGACCTCCTTTTGCAGGTTTTCCTACTCACCGTCGGGGTTAGCCCTGCCTCCACACAGCGGTCCTTCCCCCAGCTGCTGCCCACTCCCGCCCCGCACCAAACTGGCAGCTCGGCGGGCGGGAGGCCACTTACGCCACCTGGCCGCCACAGGGCGATGCCCCCTTCCCGCCCGCTCCAGGCCAAGTGGAAACTGGGAGCGAGAGGAAAGCAGCAGGAAAACTCGGCGGCATTGGATGGCATTGGATGGCAGTGGGTGGCAGTGGGTGGCATTGGGTGGCAGTGAGTGGCATTGGGTGGCAGTGAGTGGCAGTGGCAGGCAGTGGCCGTGAGTGGCATTGGGTGGCAGTGAGTGGCAGTGGCAGGCAGTGGCCGTGAGTGGCATTGGGTGGCAGTGAGTGGCAGTGAGTGGCATTGGGTGACAGTGAGTGGCAGTGGAATTGGGTGGCAGTGGGTGGCAGTGGCAGTGGGTGGCAGTGGGTGGCATTGGGTGGCAGTGGGTGGCAGTGGAATTGGGTGGCAGTGGGTGGCAGTGGCAGGCAGTGGCAGTGAGTGGCATTGGGTGACAGTGAGTGGCATTGGGTAGCATTGGGTGGCAGTGGGTGGCAGTGGCAGTGGGTGGCAGTGGGTGGCAGTGGGTGGCAGCGGGCGGCAGTGGCAGTGGGTGGCAGTGGCAGTGGGTGGCAGTGGGTGGGCAGTGGGTGACAGTGGGCGGGCAGTGGGTGGCAGTGGGTGGCAGTGGGTGGCAGTGGGTGGGCATTGGGTGACAGTGGGCGGGCAGTGGGTGGCAGTGGGTGGCAGTGGGTGGCAGCGGGCGGCAGTGGGTGACAGTGGGCGGGCAGTGGGTGGCAGTGGGTGGCAGCGGGCGGCAGTGGGTGACAGTGGGCGGGCAGTGGGTGGCAGTGGGTGGCAGTGGGTGGCAGCGGGCGGCAGTGGCAGTGGGTGGCAGTGGGCGGGCGGTGGGCGGGCAGTGGGTGGCAGTGGGTGGCAGTGGGTGGGCAGTGGGTGGCAGTGGGCGGGCAGAGGGTGGCAGTGGGTGGCAGTGGGTGGGCATTGGGTGACAGTGGGCGGGCAGTGGGTGACAGTGGGCGGGCAGTGGGCGGGCAGTGGGCAGGCAGTGGGTGGCAGTGGGTGACAGTGGGCGGGCAGTGGGCAGGCAGTGGGTGGCAGTGGGCGGGCAGTGGGTGACAGTGGGTGACAGTGGGCGGGCAGTGGGTGGCAGTGGGTGGCAGTGGGTGGCAGTGGATGGCAGTGGATGGCAGTGGGCGGGCAGTGGGTGGCAGTGGGCGGGCAGTGGGTGACAGTGGGTGACAGTGGGCGGGCAGTGGGTGACAGTGGGTGGCAGTGTGTGGCAGTGGGCGGGCAGTGGGCGGCAGCGGGCAGTAAGGCCACCAATATCGGGGCCAAAGAGATTTAGACCAAAACACGGCTCATTTTGGGAGGTAGACTGACCTGCTGCATCGAGGAGGGAGGGGGAAGGATCTTTATTCCTTTTACAGATCAATTTGTAATTACATGGGGGCTCTCCCCGGTGTCCTGGCCAACTTTCACCGTCAGAAAACATCACTACAACAGATGATCGGATCATTATCACTGTGCTGTTTGTGAGAGCTTTCTGTGAGCAAGTTGGCTGCTGCGTTTCCTACATTACATCAGTGACCATACTTCATAAAATACTTCAACACAAAAGCAAAATAGTGCGGATGCTGGAATCTGAAATAAAACCAGAAAAAGCTGGAAATCTCAGCGGGTCAGGCCAGTCTGTGGGGAGAAACAGAGTTAATGTTTCGGTTCTGTGACCCTTCATCCTGTTCTGACGAAGGGTCATCGACCTGAAACGTTAATTCAGTTCCCTTCAAAGTACCTCGTTGGTTGTAAAGCACTTTGGGATGTTCCAAGCTCACGAAAGGCGCGATACAAATACTGGTCTTTCTTTAGTCCTGGGCTGGGGATCACTGTAGTTTGGGTGTGGATAGTGCCAGGAGCTGACAGCACACTGTAAGATCACGACACTACCAGTGTGCGGTGAATGAAGAGAAACGCCATGCATTGTCTGGCACCAACTGCAAGGAAAGGGCTGCTGGTCTACCTAGAACTGTTGGAATACTGCGGGCAGTGCGGCCGGGACAAAGTGCAGACCCTTCCAGAATGTCCTGCTGCCCTGTCTGAGCAGAGGGGCCACTTGTGAAGGGCAGAGCACCAGCAGGATCACCTCTGCCCAGATCCTGCGAGAAGGCGAGGCAGTCATTTACGGGTAACCTAACGTTTGCTACTGTGACCTCACTGACCATCGTGTCCCACATTGAACACAGAGACAAACCCACCCCCCGCACTGACCCCTACACTGACCCCCCCTGCACTGACCCCTACACTGAACCCCTGCGCTGACCCCTACACTGACCCCCTGCACTGACCCCTGACCCCCGCACTGACAACCCCCCGCACTGACCCCTACACTGACCCCCGACCCCCGCACTGACCCCCGACCCCCGCACTGACCCCCGACCACCGCACTGACCCCTACACTGACCTCTGATCCCGCACTGACCCCTGACCCCCGCACTGACAACCCCCCCGCACTGACCCCTACACTGACCTCTGACCCCGCACTGACCCCCGACCCCCGCACTGACCCCCGACCACCGCACTGACCCCTACACTGACCTCCTGCACTGACCTCTGACCCCGCACTGACCGGCCCAGCTCTGTATCACGTTGCACAGAGCAGGGTGATGTCCCCTGGAACGAAGCCCTTGTATTGTCTCCCTGTTGTGTGTCCTGGGCTATGGGCAATGTTACAGGGTACGTTTATTGCCCATCCCTCGTGGCCCTGAGACGGTGCTGATGGCCTTTCACCTCGAACCACTGCAGCCCGTGCGATGTTGAAGCTCCCACAACGCTGTTCCATAGGAAATTCTCGGATACTGACCCACAATGAAGCCACAGAGATAAGTGTTCAAGTCAGGGGGGTGTCTGATTTGGAGGCGATGGTGTTCCGATAGCATTGCTGAAGTAGAACAACTGCACCCCACAAGGTCTGATCACACAAAGAAAGAAAGAAAGACTTGCATTTCTATAGCGCCTTTCACGACCACCGGATGTCTCAATGCACTTTACAGACAATGAAGCACTTTTGGACTGTAGTCACTGATGTAACGTGGGAAACGCGGCAGCCAATTTGCGCACAGCAAGCTCCCACAAACAGCAATGTGATAATGACCAGATAATCTGTTTTTGTTATGTTGATTGAGGGATAAATATTGGCCCCAGGACACCGGGGATAATTGCCTGCTTTTCTTCAAAATAGTGCCATGGGATCTTTTACATCCACCTGAGAGCAGACGGAGCCTCGGTTTAACGTCTCATCCAAAAGACGGCCCCTCCGACAGCGCTCCCTCAGTACTGCCCCTCCGACAGTGCAGCACTCCCTCAGCACTGCCCCTCCGACAGTGCGGCGCTCCCTCAGCACTGCCCCTCCGACAGTGCGGCGCTCCCTCAGTACTGCCCCTCCGACAGTGCGGCGCTCCCTCAGCACTGCCCCTCCGACAGTGCGGCGCTCCCTCAGTACTGCCCCTCCGACAGTGCGGCGCTCCCTCAGTACTGCCCCTCCGACAGTGCAGCACTCCCTCAGTAGTGCACTGGAGTGTCAGCCTAGATTTATATGCTAAAGTCCCTGGAGTGGGACTTGAACCCACAACCTTCTGACCCAGAGGCGAGAGACAGTGCTGCCCACTGAGCCACAGCTGACACAAAGATACAGGACCAAACAACAGGTGTCGTCATTTTCTGGAAAAATAAACCGTCTGTGAGTTTGGCTCATGAGCCGTAATTCCAACATCACCTCGTGGTTTATTTTTCCGTGAGCCAGGCCTGTAGTGCTCCACACTGCGATATGTGCGCGCACTAGGTCCGTGCAGCAGAGCAGGTCTCCAGTCGTCCTGGTCAACCCTTGCCACTGGACCAAGACCTCGCTCTGTCAAGCCCGTGTGATGTCTGGTGTGCAACGGTCACCCCACGTTAAAAAAATCCACACACAGGCATCTTCCACCCCCTCAACTGGAGTTCAGGACTGGAACATCGGGTCCTTCATTGAAACATCTGTGAACTCATGTGGAAGCAAGTCATCCTGGTTCGAGGAACTGCCGCTCCTCCTCACACAGTGACCCAGGGCTGTAGTGCTGTCCCTCACAGTGATCCAAGGCTCTGGTGCTCTCCCCCACATACAGTGAGCCAGACCGGTTGCGTGCTCCAACACAGTGACCTAGGTATGATCGAGTACTGATCTATGAACACTTGATGTGTTTTTTATGTATTCTGTGTTAGTCACAGTAACTTGTAGAACGATTCTATTTATTGTGTCCTCGAACATCACTTTGTCACTGAGATACTTTATGTCTTGTGCTGTATTTAAGATTCTGGTCTGAATACATTGTGAGCCAAAATGTTTCCATGATGCATTAATGTCAGCGTGATTTATCAGTGCTGCTCGCCTAATGACAGAAACTATTTTATTTCTAAGTCCTGCTCTTCCATATGGCTTTTCCCATTTCACCTTCCTCCTCCTCACTTCAATGTTCACTTGTCTTCATTGAGTAAAGTTATGTAACATGCGGCAGACTGCTTATCTCGGGGATCTTTACAGAGCTATAGAGAACATTTGGAGCATAAACACCGGCATAGACCAGTTGGGCCGAATGGGCTGTCTCTATGATGTAAATCCTATATAAACGTGCCCAGCACACAAGACACATTTGGGATCCTAACACTTTGTTTAATTATGGGTTGGGTCTCCAAACCTTTCCTGTAGTGGCACCCGTCTTGTGGATGAGACGTTAAATCGGGGTCCCATCTGCTCTCTCAAGTGGATGTAAAAGATCCCACAGCCACTACTTTGAAGAAGAGCAGGGGAGTTTTCCGCACTGTCCTGGGCCAATCCCTCAATCAACATAACAAAAAACAGATTATCTGGTCATTATCACATTACTGTTTGTGGGAGCTTGCTGTGCGCATGTTGGCTGCCGCGTTTCCCACATTACAACAGTGACTGAAGTATGGCGGAGAGGTGCTGTTGGCACGGATACATGACCTCATCTCTCTCATCTGGAGGGAGGAGAGCATGCCGGGAGATCTCAGAGATGCAGTTATCGTGACCATCTTTCAAAAAGGGGACAAGTCCGACTGCGGCAACGACAGAGGAATCTCCCTGTTATCAGCCACTGGGAAAGTCATCGCTAGAGTCCTCCTCAACCGTCTTCTCCCTGTGGCCGAGGAGCTCCTCCCGGAGTCACAGTGCGGATTTCGGCCCCTAGGGACACAACGGACATGATCTTTGCAGCGCGACAGCTGCAGGAAAAATGCAGGGAGCAGCGCCAACCTTACAAAGGCCTTTGACACTGTCAACCGCGAGGGTCTATGGAGCGTCCTCCACCATTTCGGATGCCCCCAAAAGTTCGTCACCATCCTCCGCCTGCTCCATGACGACATGCAGGCCGTGATCCTTACCAACGGATCCATTACAGACCCAATCCACATCCGGACCGGGGTCAAACAGGGCTGCGTCATCGCTCCCAACCCTCTTCTCAATCTTCCTCGCTGCCATGCTCCACCTCACAGTCAACAAGCTCCCCGCTGGAGTGGAACTAAACTACAGAACCAGTGGGAAGCTTTTCAATGTACACGGTCTCCAGGCCAGGTCCAAGACCACACCAACAACTGTCGTCGAGCTACAGTACGTGGACAACGCCTGCGTCTGCGCACAGACAGAGGCTGAACTCCAGGACATGGTCGACGTATTTACTGAGGCATACAAAAGCATGGGCCTTGCGCTAAACATCTGTAGGACAAAGGTCTTCCACCTGTCCTAGCCGCACAGCACTGCCCCCCAGTCATCAAGATCCATGTGCGGCCCTGGACAACATGGACCATTTCCCATACCTCGGGAGTCTCTTATCAACAAGACCAGACATTGATGACAAGATTTAACACAGCCTCCAGTGCGCCAGTGCAGCCTTCGGCCACCTGAGGAAAAGAGTGTTTGAAGACCATGCCCTCAAATCTGCCACCAGGCTCATGGTCTACAGGGCTGTAGTAATACCCGCCCTCCTGTATGGCTCAGAGACATGGACCGTGTACCGTAAACACCTCAAGTCGCTGGAGAAGTACCACCAACGATGTCGCCGCAAGATCCTACAAATCCCCTGGGAGGACAGACGCACCAACGTTAGCGTCCTCGACCAGGCCAACATCCCCAGCATCGGAGCACTGACCACACTCGATCAGCTCCGCTGGGCAGGCCACATTATTTGCATGCCAGACACGAGACTCCCAAAGCGAGCGCTCTACTCGGAACCTGCTACGGCAAATGAGCCAAAGGTGGGCAGCGGAAACGTTACAAGGACACCCTCAAAGCCTCTCTGATAAACTGCAACATCCCCACTGACACCTGGGAGTCACTGGCCAAAGACCGCCCTAAGTGGAGGAAGTGCATCCTGGAAGGCGCTGAACACCTCGAGTCTCGTCGCCGAGTGCTTGCAGAAAACAAGCGCAGGCAGTGGAAAGAGCGTGCGACAAACCAGTCCCACCCTCCCGTTCCCACAACGACTATCTGTCCCCCCTGTGACAGGGACTGTGGTTCTTGTATTGGACTGTTTTGCCACCTAAGGACTTATTTTTAGAGTGGAAGCAAATCTTCCTCGATTCCGAGGGACTGCCTATGATGATGACACTCCAAATGTACTTCATTGGCTGGAAAGCACTTTGAGACATCTGGTGGTCGTGAAAGGCGCTATATAAATGCAAATCTTTCTTTCTTCTTTCTACCAGAGCACATAGCCGATGTCTCAAACATTGGACTACAGAAAGATGTGAGATGGGAGTGAACTCACTGTGCAGCGTAATGGGTAATTCATGGAGGAGGGGTACGCAGAAACAGGAGGAGGCTCTTCAGCCCCTCGAGCCTGTTCCCCCATTCAATTAGATCATGGCTGATCTGTATGTTAACTCCATTTACCTGCCATAGCTCTATATCCCTTGATACCCTTACCCAACTAAAATCTATCGATCGTTGGAGAGTGGTAGCTGTATATGTTCAGAATAATTTGAAAATTAAGGAATATAAATTGATGACTCAGGAAGACACAAAGATATATTCCAGTGAGAAAGAAAGACTCGAAGAGAAGGATGAACCATCCGTGGCGAACTAAGGAAGTAAAGGCTGGTATCAAATTGAAAACAAAGGCATACAATGTTGCAGTGGAAGGTCAGAGGATTGGGAAATTTTTAGAAAACAGCAAAGGATGATTAAAAAAATGATAAAGAGAGAGAAGATAGCTTATGAGAGTAAATGAGCAAGAAATATAAAAACAGACAGTAAGAGTTTCTACAGGTATATAAAAAGGAAGCGAATAGCTAAAGTAAATGTTGGTCCCTTAGAGGCTGAGACTGGGGAATTAATAATGGGAAACAGGGAAATGGCAGAGACCTTGAACAAATATTTTGTCGGTCTTCACGGTAGAAGACACTAAAAACATCCCAATAATTGATAATTAAGGGGCTATTGGGGGGGGGACATAAAACAATCACTATCACTAGAGAAAAAGTACTAGGCAAACTAATGGGACTAAAGGTGGACAAGTCCCCTGGGCCTGATGGCCTGCATCCTGGGGTCTTAAAAGAGGTGGCTGCAAAGATATTGGATGCATTGCTTGTAATCTCCAAAAATTCCCTGAATTCTGGGGAGGTCCCATTGGACTGGAAAACCGCAAATCTAATGCCCCTATTTAAGAAAGGAGGCAGACAAAAAGCAGGAAACTATAGACCAGTTAGCCTAACATCTGTCATTGGGAAAATACTGGAGTCCATCATTAAGGAAGTAGTAGCAGGACATTTAGAAAATCATAATGCAGTCAAGCAGAGTCAGCATGGTTTTATGAAAGGGAAATCATGTTTGACAAATTTGCTCGAGTTCTTTGAGGATGTAATGTGCAGGGTGGATAAGGGGGAACCAGTAGATGTCGTGTATTTGGATTTCCAGAAGGCATTCGATAAGGTGCCACATAAAAGGTTACTGCACAAGATAAAAGTTCATGGGTTGGGGGTAATATATTAACATGGATAGAGGATTGGCTAACTGACAGAAAACAGAGAGTCAGGATAAATGGGTCCTTTTCAGGTTAGCAAACTGAAACTAGTGGGGTGCCACAGGGATCAGTGCTGGGGCCTCAACTGTTATATCTTAAATAAAGCAATGTGACTGAGTACTGTAGACTTGAGTAAGTGTGACCTTAGTCTCTTTATTCTGACTCCAGAGTGCTGACACAGCATGGGAGGCCTGCTTATATACAGTGCTCCTAAGGGATGCTGGGATTCCTTGGGACTCCAACAGTTGCACCCTCTGGTGGCGGTAGAATGCTGGTTACAGGGTGTTGCATACATAACATCAACTATTTACGATCTATATTAATGACTTGGATGAAGGGACTGAGTGTAATGTAGACAAGTTTGCTGATGATACAAAGATGGGTGGGAAAGCAAATTGTGAGGAGGACACAAAGAATCTACAAAGTGATATGGAAAAGCTCAGTGAGTGGGCAAAAGTCTGGCAGATGAAGTATAATGTGGAAAAATGTGAGGTTATCCACTTTGGTAGGAAAAATAAAAAAGCAAATTATTTTTAAATGGGAAGAGATTACAAAATGCGGTGAAAAGAGGGACCTGGGGATCCTTGTACATGAAACACAAAAAGTTAGTATCCAGGTACAGCAAGTAATCAGGAAGGCAAATGGAATGTTGGCCTTTATTGCCAGGGGGATAGAGTATAAAAGTAGCGAAGACCTGCTACAACTGTACAGGGTTTTGGTAAGACCACACCTGAAGTACTGCATACAGTTTTGGTCTCCGTAGTTAAGGAAAGATACTTGCACTGGAGACAGTTTAGAGAAGGTTCACGAGTTTGATTCCTGAGATGAAGGGGTTGTCATATGAAGAAAGGTTGAGCAGGTTGGGCCTATACTCATTGGAGTTTAGAAGACTTAGAGGTGATCTTATTGAAACATACAAGATTCTGAGGAGGCTTTACGGGGTAGATGCAGAGAGGATGTTTCCCCCCGTGGGGGGAATCTAGAACTAGGGGGCATAGTTTCAGAATAAGGGGGCGCCCATTTGAAAGGGAGATGAGGAGGAATTCCTTCTCTCAGAGAGTCGTGAATCTTTGGAATTCTCCACCCCAGAGAGCTGTGGAGGCTGGGTCATTGAATATATTTAAGGTAGAGATAGACAGATTTTTGAAAGATAAGGGAGTCAAGGGTTATGGGGAGTGGGCGGGAAAGTGGAGTTGAGGCCTGGATCAGATCAGCCATGATCTTATTGAATGGCGGAGCAGGCTCGAGGGGCCAGGTGGCCTACTCCTGCCCCTATTTCTTATGTTCTATGAAACAAAATAGTTTGGCTTAAATTAATGAGCAGATGGAGGATGGGAGTAACAGTAGGGGTCTAGGAGCAGGATGATTTGGGCCCAATAATGTGGTTCCTGCCCAGTGGTGGAACCACAACGCATGATGCACTGTGAGTGCGCAGGAGGTAAGGCCAGGCATAGCCTGGGCCAGCTGCTCTGAATGGGTGAGCGTGTGCCCTTTACACTATCCTGCTACCGAAGAAGTGAAATGACCACAGCGAAGAAATGAAGCTGCTTTGGAGATCGTACTTAAGGGCACCCTGAAAAACGTTAAAATTCTGGGAGTGAGGAACAGTTTTCCCTCGGCGCTATTAACTTGTCGATGGCTTTACTCTGGGTAATTTCTATGTCAATCTGTGTACCTTCCCTGTATCATTAAATTCTAAACCTGTATGGAGAATGCAGACTTCAGATCCATTTGTAAATACTGACATTTAGAAATTATTCATGACATCTGCCAAAACAGATCATGAGATTATAATTACAGGAAATATCAAAAAGAATGTGACCAGTTTCTCTAATGTATTCTGGGAAACCAGGAGACAGTGCGATCCCAAGGATTCTATTGGTGGTTTTGTCTTTGCTTTTCGTGGAATACATTATAGAAACTGTTCAAGCTCTGGTCTCTTTGTTTTTTGTAACCTCATGAAGTGATTTGGCTCCTCATAAATATCTTCACCTCTTTTAGCCCTTTCCTTTTAATCATGCCCGTGTTAAATATCTTATTTCTTATCCCCAGTATTACCTCTCTTGTTGCCCAAGTTGACTTTCTACCTCCCCCGATCACATTTTATATACCGCTGATGGGATATATTTGCTCCGCAGTCCTATGTCTCTGAATGCATTCTATTTACTCCCTGTCCCGACTTCATCTCACGGTGTACACCAATCTCAGGGGCATTACCTGTTTCACAACCACCTCCTCCCCCCAGCTCCTCCCTGTGAATGGTGCAGTAAAAGACATAAATTGTGGAAATTTAAGCACAGAAACAGGCTGTTCGGTGTGCTGGCGTTTATGCTCCCGAAAATCTCCTCTCACCCCTCTCCATCTCCCCCCATCACCATATCCTTCTATTCCTTTCTCCCTCATGTGTTTATCCAGCTTCCCCTTACATGCATCGATATTATTCACCTCAACCCCTCCCTGTGGCAGTGAGTTCCACATTCTCACCGCTCTCTGGGTAAAGAGGTTTCTCCTGAATTCCCCATTGGATTTATTTGTGACTGTCTTTTACTGATGGCTCCTAGTTTTGGATTCCCCACAAGTGGAAACATTTTCTCGACGTCAACCCTGTCGAACCCCTTCAGAATTTTAAAGCCCCATATCAGGTCACCCCCTCAGTCTTGTCTTTTCTAGAGAAAAGAGCCCCGGCCTGTTCAATCCTTCCTGATGGGTATAACCTCTCAGTCCTGGTATCATCCTTGTAAATCTTTTTTGCACCCTCTCCAGCGCCTCTATCCATGTTATACTATGAAGCCCAGACCTGTACATAGTGTGTTAGTGTGGTCTAACCCAGGCACATGGAGACCAGAACTGTGCGCACTGCTCCAAATGTGGTCTAACCAAGGCATATGGAGACCAGAACCGTGTGCACTGCTCCAAGTGTGGTCTAACCAAGGTATATGGAGACCAGAACTGTATACGGTTATCTAAGTGTGGTCTAACCAAGGTATATGGAGACCAGAACTGTGTACGGTTATCTAAGTGTGGTCTAACCAAGGTATATGGAGACCAGAACTGTGCACAGTGCTCCAAGTGTGGTCTAACCCAGGTATATGGAGACCAGAACTGTGCACAGTGCTCCAAGTGTGGTCTAACCCAGGTATATGGAGACCAGAACTGTGCGCAGTGCTCCAAGTGTGGTCTAACCCAGGTATATGGAGACCAGAACTGTGCACAGTGCTCCAAGTGTGGTCTAACCCAGGTATATGGAGACCAGAACTGTGCACAGTGCTCCAAGTGTGGTCTAACCCAGGTATATGGAGACCAGAACTGTGCGCAGTGCTCCAAGTGTGGTCTAACCCAGGTATATGGAGACCAGAACTGTACACAGTGCTCCAAGTGTGGTCTAACCGAGGTTCAACATTGAGAAACACACTCGCTGCTGATACTGTAGCGACCCACCTGATGCAGATTCTGAGCAGGCCCTGATTTAGGTGGGACCATCGTTAATTAATGCAAATTGGGGTCTTGCAACGTATATAGAACCCCGATTCAAATTTAGTCTTTGAACAGGAAGCAAGCGAACTGCTCGAGACCTGCCCAGTGAAACTCAGCATAGAGCGGTCTAACCAGCGATCCTTCAAACAACAGCACTAAAACAGATCATCTTATCATCATCTCATTGCTGTTTGTGGGAGCTTGCTGTGCGCAAATTGGCTGCCACGTTTCCACATTGCAACAGTGACTGAACTTCAAATGCACTCCATTTGTTGTAAAGTGCTTTGGGATATCCTGAGGCCATGAAAGGCGCTATATAAATGCAAGTCTTTCTTGCCTACTCCTGCGCCGATTTTTTATGTTTCTGTGTTTCCTTCTTTCTTTCCTAAAGAGTCATTGCTAAACTCTCTTTTACTTTCCACTGGAAGTCTTTCAAACTTCCTCATATTGTGGTCACTGTTAACCTGCTGCGGTCTAACTCTGACCAGATCCTGGGCAAGTCCAATATTGCTTCCCATTTGTAGTTTACACAACCATTGGCTTTTTGTAACAGTCAAAAATCATGTTCAGAAAGAGTAAATCGCTTTTCTTATTCCCACTATAATCTTCTGAATAAATCTCTGACAAATTGAAATCCAGAGAATAATTGTACTATTTTCCTTGCATCCTCAGATTTGAGCATAAAGTGGCCCATCTATCTCCTCTGCCCGGTTTGGTGTTGCATAACTGATTCCCAACACTGACTCGTACAACTCGTTTCACACATCTTCTATACCTGAACACAAACTTCCATCTCAGTTACCACAACCTCACCTTTAATATAGTCAGACCCATCAGCTCGCTTCAGAGCAATGCCCACCTTTGATTTTTCTTTTTATTCATTCTTGGGATGTGGGCGTCGCTGGCAAGGCCGGCATTTATTGGCCATCCCGTGTTGCCCTTGAGAAGGTGATGGTGAGCCGCCTTCTTGAACCGCTGCAGTCCGTGTGGTGAAGGTGCTCCCACAGTGCCGTTAGGGAGGGAGTTCCAGGTTAACTTGAGATCCTTATCCTTAGACAGCAAGGCAGAGGGCTAAACCACGGTTTTAAATTAAATGAGATATGTTAGGATGGGGGAGAAAAAAAATTGTGACACAGAAATACCAGAAAGAGCAGAATTTGAGCAAGATGGGGTTGTTGTAAAATTTGCGTTCGTTAAGTTGTGTCAACTGTGGCTCAGTGAGTAGCACTCCCGCCTCAGAGTAAGAAGATTGTGGGTTAAACCAGCCTGTCCTCACCGCACAGCACTGCTCCCCAGTCATCAAGATCCACGGCGCAGCCCTGGACACCGTGGACCATTTCCCATACCTCGGGAGCCTCTTATCAACAAGAGCAGACATTAACGACGAGATTCAACATCACCTCCAGTGCATCAGCGCAGCCTTCAGCCGCCTGAGGAAAAGAGTGTTTGAAAACCAGGCGCTCAACTCCACCACCAAGCTCATGGTCTCCAGGGTTGTAGTAATACCCGCCCTCCTGTATGGTGCAGAGACGTGACTATGTGCAGTTGACACTTCAAGTCGCTGGAGAAATACCACCAACGATGTCTCTGCAAGATCCTGCAAATCCCCTGGGAGGACAGACACACCAATATTCCGACAGTGGATAGTCAAGGGGCTATAGCGGGGGAGGAACTTAACACAATCACAATCACTAAGGAGGTGGTACTCAGTAAGATAATGGGACTAAAGGCAGATAAATCCCCTGGACCTGATGGCTTGCATCCTAGGGTCTTAAGAGAAGTAGCGGCAGGGATTGTGAATGCATTGGTTGTAATTTACCAAAATTTCCTGGATTCTGGGGAGGCCCCAGCTGATTGGAAAACTGCAAATGTAAGGTCTCTATTTAAAAAAGCAGGCAGACAAAAAAAAGGAAACTATCGACCAGTTAGCCTAACATCTGTGCTTGGGAAAATGTTGGAGTCCATTATTAAAGAAGCAGTAGCAGGACATTTGGAAAAGCAAAATTCGGTCAGGCAGAGTCAGCATGGATTTATGAAAGGGAAGTCATGTTTGACAAATTTTCTGGAGTTCTTTTAGGATGTAACGAACAGGGTGGATAAAGGGGAACCAGTGGATGTGGTGTATTTGGATTTCCAGAAGGCATTTGACAAGGTGCTACATAAAAGGTTACTGCACAAGATAAAAGTTCACGGGGTTGGGGGTAATGTAGTAGCATGGATAGAGGATTGGCTAACTAACAGAGAACAGAGAGTCGGGATAAATGGTTCATTCTCTGGTTGGCAACCAGTAACTAGTGGGGTGCCACAGGGATCAGTGCTGGGACCCCAACTATTTACAATCTACATTAACGACTTGGAAGAAGGGACTGAGTGTAACGTAGCCAAGTTTGCTGACGATACAAAGATGGGAGGAAAAGCAACGTGTGAGGAGGGCACAAAAAATCTGCAAAAGGACATAGACAGGCTAAGTGAGTGGGCAAAAATTTGGCAGATGGAGTATACTGTCGGAAAGTGTGAGGTCATGCACGTTCACAGAAAAAAAATCAAAGAGCAAGTTATTATTTAAATGGAGAAAGATTGCAGAGTGCTGCAGTACAGCGGGACCTGGGGGTACTTGTGCATGAAACACAAAAGGATAGTGTTGTGTTTGCATGCCTGTTTATTGTGTGATGTCTGTAACACTGTTATGCCACATTGAATGTATCCTTATACTGTACACACCTTACCGGTACATCAGAGGGTGCTGCTGCTGGAGACCTAGGGGTTGCCTGCACACGGCAGGTAACCCAGTATAAAAGGGAACTCACAGCTTGTTGTCGGCACTCAGGAGCTGCAAATAAAGGACTACAGGTCTACACAGTTTAAGCACCATACCCTGCCTCGTGGAGTCATTACTAAAGGTGCCTACATACGCTACAACTGGCGACGGGAATACGAGATCACAAACTACACGCTCAACATGTCTAACCTCAGCAACCTTCAGCAATTTACAGAGAAGGAAGATTGGGACGCTTTGTGGAAAGATTGGAACACTTCTTTATAGCCAACGACCTGGACTGGGACACACCGGCCACACTACCGAACAAACACAGGGCCATCCTGCTTAGCATCTACGGTTTCGTCAGGGACTTACTAGCCCCGGAGAAGACAACCACCAAGAGCTATGAGCAACTTGTAACAATCATACAGGAACAACTAAAACCGAAAGAAAGCATCCTCACAGCCAGGCACCGGTTCTACACTTACCGGCGACCTGAGGGCCAAGAAATTGCCAAGTATGTTGCACACTTAAGAAGACTAGCTGCACCGTGTGAGTTTGGCGACCACCTTAATGAAGCACTAAGGGACATATTTGTCATCGGAATCGGCCACGAAGGCCTCCTACACAAATTGCTCTCGGCTGACATCACGGTCACCCTGCAGAAAGCAATTCAAGTGAGCCAGGCCTACATGGTTTCGGCCAGCGACTCCAGGTGAATACTGACCCAGGACTCTAAACCGGCGAGCGCAGTGCACCGCATGGATACTTCTAAAGGCAGAAATGCTGCCCCGAGTCCCGCAACCCTGAGTCCGCCACATGGGGCAAACCAGATGGCCCCGTGCTGGCACTGTGGAGGAAACCACAAGGCCCACCAGTGCCGCTACAAAGACTATGCATGTAAAGGCTGCAAAGAGAAAGGGCACCTTCAGAGAATGTGCAGAAAAGGCTGTACTCACTGTGTCTCTGATGAGTTAGCTAATCACCGGGGCTCCGACACAGATGAAGATGAAGCTGCTCAAACCTTGGAAGAAGAGTATGGAATCTTTACCTGCTCCACCGAAAGTTCTCCGTGGCTGATGGAAGTGGACATCGATGGGGTCCCAGTCTCCATGGAGATCGACACAGGGGCAAGCCAGTTTGTGATGAGCCAAATGACCTTTGAAAAAATTTGGATGAATCCTGCCACTCGACCAAAACTGTCTCCTGTCCAGGCAAAGCTGCTCACCTACACCAAAGGTAAAATCCAAATCGTTGGCAGTGTAGACTTCCAGGTCTCCCAGGGCGGTGTGTTGAACAAACGCTCCCTGTGGATTGTTGCCGGCGACGGTCCCACGCTGCTGGGCAGGAATTGGATGAACCGGGTCCACATCAGGCGAAGTGGCCCTGTGGAAGAAAAGACCACCACAGCCCTCCTGCAGGTAAGCCAGGAAATGGCTGCAGCACCAGCAGCACAAG
This sequence comes from Pristiophorus japonicus, assembly GCF_044704955.1. NCBI lineage: Eukaryota > Metazoa > Chordata > Chondrichthyes > Pristiophoridae > Pristiophorus > Pristiophorus japonicus. The sequence goes on along the minus strand of NC_091987.1, from coordinate 216,628,807 downwards.
GAGAAACACTTGTAATCAAAATGACCACTGCCATGCCACCAGTGAGCATGGAGGAGCATCACATGACACCGAGCAGCCAATCGGATTTGAAGGCTCCCTTAAAGGAGACCGGTAACCAAAGAAATTTAAAGGGGAAGTTTCAACTATTTGAGTACACGGACTTTAAAGCTAAAGATGCGATTAAAGGGTGCAAGTATGAAAATGTATGCAATGTAACAATGAATTGTGATGCTGGTTTAACTAATGTGACTAATGATATGAATGCAGGTGTCAGTAAGGTTAAGAACAAGTTTATTATGCTTAACAGTAATGATAGAGATTGCGAAATGCCTAATGTAACCATGTCTGTTGAAACCAGGACACCCAAAAGTGATGCAAATGCTAGAATGTATAATGCATGCTCGACTATGTGTGATCAGAGCCAAGGTGTCATGTATACCGGTAGGACACTGCCAAAGAATATTGGATCCTACAGGGACCATGCTGATGCCAATGGAATCCCCCTGTGGGAGACCCCCAGGTCCAGCAGGCTACCTGACCATGTAGCCTGGACCTTTGGAACGAATGTGATGCCCCTTGCAGGACACACACACAGGCAGTGGGAGCAGACCCACTACAGGGACAGTGGTCAATGGGCAGCCCAGCCACCACCAATGGCAACCTGCACCAGACCAGCCCTACAGCCCCTGGCCACCAGGGCCAACACCAGAAGCATGAGGCCAATACCCTCCAGCTTCCCTGGCAAACCCTGGGATGACCTGACCCTCATCCCAATTGGTGGACAAGGAGCCCACCCAGTCTTGTGGTCCTGCCCACCACCCCACAACTACCCACATCACAGTGTATACACACCACCCACTGCTGCCGTGGCTATCTCCCCGAGGGATCCCACAACAGTGACACCCACTTGGTCTGTGTGTGAGGGAGGGGAAACGTACGAGGTCAGCCTCAAGCACAGGGGCCACACCTGGCAACCACACAACCCTCACCACAACCTCCCATAGCCCACCACTGATCACCTCCCCTGGTCATGACAACTAGGATATGAAAAATGCTTAGGGGGGAGTGTTGTTGTGTAGACATGCCTGTTCACTGTGTGATGTCTGTAACACTGTTATGCCACACTGAATGTACCCTTATACTGTACACACCTTAACGGTACACCAGAGGGTGCTGCTGCTGGAGACCTAGGGGTTGCCTGCACACGGCAGGTAACCCAGTATAAAAGGGAACTCATAGCTTGTTGTCGGTCACTCAGGAGCTGCAAATAAAGGACTACAGGTCTACACAGTTTAAGTATCATACCCTGCCTCGTGGAGTCATTACTAAAGGTGCCTACATACACTACAGATAGTATGCAGGTACAGCAAGTGATCAGGAAGGCCAATGGTATCTTGGTCTTTATTGCAAAGGGGATGGAGTATAAAAGCAGGGAAGTCTTGCTACAGTTATACAGGGTATTGGAGGAGGCCACACCTGGAATACTGCGTGCAGTTTTGGTTTCCATATTTACAAAAGGATAAACTTGCTTTGGAGACAGTTCAGAGAAGGTTCACTCGGTTGATTCCGGGGATGAGGGGGTTGACTTCTGAAGAAAGGTTGAGAAGGTTGGGCCTCTACTCCTTGGAATTCAGAAGAATGAGAGGTGATCTTATCGATATGTATAAGATTATGAGGGGGCTTGACAAGGTGGATGCTGAGAGGATGTTTCCACTGATGGTGAGACTAGAACTAGAGGGCATGATCTTAGAATAAGGGGCCGCCCATTTAAAATAGAGGGTTTTCTCAGAGGGTTGTAAATCTGTGGAATTCACTGCCATAGAGAGCTGTGGGAGATGAGACACTGAATAAATTTAAAACAGAAATAGACAGTTTCTTAAACAATAAGGGGATAAGGGGTTATGGGAAGCGGGCGGGGAAGTGGAGCTGAGTCCATGATCGGATCAGCCATGACCGTATTAAATGGCGGAGCAGGCTCGAGGGGCTGTATGGCCTACTCCTGTTCCTATTTCTTATGTTCATATGTTAGCGTCCTCGACCAGGCCAACATCCCCAACATTGAAGCACTGGCCACACTTGATCAGCTTCCCTGGGCAGGCCACATCGTTCGCATGCCAGACACGAGGCTCCCAAAGCAAGCGCTCTACTCGGAACTCCTTCACGGCAAGCGAGCCAATGGTGGCAGAGGAAATGTTACAAGGACACCCTCAAAGCCTCCCTGATAAAGTGCAACATCCCCACTGACACCTGGGAGTCCCTGGCCAAAGACCGCCCTAAGTGGAGGAAGTGCATCTGGGAGGGCGCTGAGCACCTCGAGTCTCGTCGCCGAGAGCATGCAGAAAACAAGCGCAGGCAGCGGAAGGAGCGTGCAGCAAACCAGACTCCCCACCCACCCTTTCCCTCAACCACTGTCTGTCCCACCTGTGACAGAGACTGTGGTTCTCGTATTGGGCTGTTCAGCCACCTAAGGACACATTTTTAGAGTGGAAAAGTCTTCCTCGATTCCAAATGACTGCCTATGATGATGATGTGCGTTCAAGTCTCACTCCAGGAACTTTGAGCACATAAATCTAGACTGACACTCTGAGGGAGCGCTGCACTGTCGGAGGGACAATACTGAGGGAGTGCCGCATTGTCGGAGGGGCAGTACTGAGGGAGCGCTGTACTGTTGGAGGGACATTACTGAGGGAGTGCCGCATTGTCGGCGGGGCAGTACTGAGGGAGTGCTGCACTGTCAGAGGGGCAGTACTGAGGGAGCGCCGCACTGTCGGAGGGGCAGTGCTGAGGGAGTGCTGCACTGTCGGAGGGGCAGTACTGAGGGAGTGCTGCACTGTCAGAGGGGCAGTACTGAGGGAGCGCCGCACTGTCGGAGGGGCAGTGCTGAGGGAGTGCTGCACTGTCGGAGGGGCAGTGCTGAGGCAGTGTGCACTGTCGGAGGTGCCGTCTTTCGGATGAGAAGTTAAACCAAGTTCCCGTCTGTTCTCTCAGGTGGGCGTAAAAGATCCCATGACACTATTTCGAAGAAGAGCAGGGGAGTTCACTCGGGTGTCCTAGGGCCAATATTTATCTCTCGATCAACATATACAAAAACAGATTATCTGCTCATTATCACATTGCTGTGTGGGAGCTTCCTGTGCACAAATTGGCTGCCCCATTTCCCACATTACAACAGTGACCACTCTTCAAAAGTATTTCATTGGCTGTAAAGTGCTTTGAGATGCCCGGTGGTCATGAAAGGCGCTATATAAATCCAATTCTTTCTTTTTTCAGTGCTTGCCCCAGAGGGAGCCCCAGAGAACCTATATACCACTTGGTTCCATTTTCCACTCTGGCCATCCTGCGGTCTCTGAGTGAAGCCACGTTCGAGACAGCCTGTGCTATAGGCCCATGCGCACTATGAGCTGGATGAAGGGGACCCAAACCCATTCAGATAGAACCATAGAATCATAGAGTACAGAAGGAGGCCATTCAGCCCATCATATCTGTGCCAGCTCTTTGAAAGAGCGATCAAGTTAGTCCTACTCCTCCGCACTTTCCTCATTGTAATATATTTGCTTCATGGGTTCTTTGCTTAAGAATTCATAGCAACACATTGCTATTAAGAACTAGTTGTTTATTAGCAAAGGTTTAACAATCACACTATATATTACCAGTTCATCCACCAGGCTCACAACCACCTGCCCCATCGTGGATCCCCCGAACCCAACTGGCCGGGGTTTTATTGAGTCTTGTGAACATCACATGACTGGCTAAGCCACTCACAACTCAACAGCTCTACAACTGTTTTGTTGTTGAACATTAATACAAGTGCCCCCGATTAAAGGGGGGGCACTAAAACCGACAAACTTAAGCAAATTAAACTTTAGACAGTCAACTTAAATCAAATTAAAATTTGGTTGCCGGGGGTGATGATGCACTCCAGTCCCTCCGGCGCCCACCTCTCGCGGAAGGCCGTGAGCATACCGGTGGACACCGCGTGCTCCATCTCCAGGGACACCCTGGCTCGGATGTAACCGCGGAAGAGAGGCAGGCAGTCAGGCTGAATGATCCCCTCGGCCGCCTGCTGCCTGGACCGGCTGATGGCACCCTTGGCCGTGCCCAGGAGCAGTCCTACGAGGAGGCCCTCGGACCTACCCGCTCCCCTCCGCACAGGGTGCCCAAAGATCAGGAGTGTGGGACTGAAGTGCAACCAGAATTTGAGGAGCAGCCCCTTTAAATAATGAAACAGGGGCTGCAACCTCACACATTCCATAAAAACATGGAACACGGACTCCTCCAGACCGCAGAAATTGCAGGCGGCCTGGGAGCCCGTGAACCGGCTTAAAAATTTGTTGCACGGGACTGCTCCGTGCACCACCCTCCAGGCCAAGTCCCCGATAAACAGTGAGAGGACTCCCGCGTAGAGTGCCCTCCATCGGGGACCCCCGCCTCCTCCGGACGGCAAGATGGTACACCATGGCGTGTCCGGACGGCAGACGAGGATGGCAAGGTGGAGAGTGTGCAGGAGCAGCCCGTACAGGAAACCCCTCCGCGTGGAACTGAAAGGCACGGAGGGGATTTCCCCGAGGCGGCTCAAGTTGTGAGGCGCCGGCTCCCGAGGGAGGTTTCGGGGCTTGGCACCGATGAGGAATTCCGTCCGGACGGGGGTCAGTTCGGACGGGATCTCCCCACATGCTCGAGCCTCCTCGACACACCTAACGGAGTCAGGGCCCAGTGCCGTTTTTAGCGACTCGATGGCATTGGCCGCGCACCGGGCGTTGGCCCTCAACAGCTCGACAAACCCGTGAGCATACTCACAGGTGCATACATTACACTCATAGCCCTGCAATTTTTTTAGCGGAAGAGAGGAGACAGCAGGCAGAGAAACTGAGGGGGAGTTTACACAGTAAGCGAGAGCCGTGATTTCCATTGTTCTCTACCTCTTCCCTCAGCTCCTGACATTGAGGTAACACTCTCCTCAATCTTTGTCCCACACCTTTTATGACTTCTTTCTTCTGAACCTGTTACCATGACTCCCACTCCCAGTTTCCCAGCCTCCCAGTCACTGCTCCTCAAGCCTTGAAATAGATCATTGGCTGATCTGCACCTTAACTCCATTTACCTGCCTTGGTTCTCCAACCCTTACCTAACAAAAATCGATCCATCTCAGTTTTGAGATTTGCATTTGACCCCCGGCCTCAGCAGTATTTTAAGGAGAGAGTTCCGGCCCTTTGTGTGAAGAAGTGTTTCCTGACATCACTCTGAGCGGCCGGGCTCTAATGTTAAGGTTCTGCCCCTTGTTATGGTCTCCCCCACCAGAGGAAGTACTTTCTCTCGATCTACCCTGTCAACTCCTCTCTGAGACTGTTTACCGACCTGCTCCGGTTACTTTTACGAGTCCCCTTGGACCTGTTATCTGCTCTCCCGTTTATAATGTGATAGAATGAGAATCCTTTGGGCCAGAACTTACTGCCCCTATTGAGTGGACAATATTTCTGGCAACCTCTAAAGGAAAAGTTTTCACATTTAAATTCTCCTTTAATAGAAACACAGCAAGGCACTTCTTTCTGTAGGTGATTTGCTGACAGATATTGTGTGTGTCCCATTAAAGTGATAGCAGGTGAGCACCCAAAGGGTTTATTCTGTAGCAGAGAGCGCTAGTTAGCTCGTCATGTGGCAGAGGGATCTGAATTAGAAGCGACATCTGGGTCACGTGGTCAAACAAACAGATTATTGGTGAAATTATTCAGGTTCCATCAGAACTGGGAACTTTCCTACTTGATGAGAAAGGATAATGATCAGATAATCTGTTTTAGTTGGTTGAGGGATAAATATTGGCCAAGACACCGGGGATAACTCCCCTGCTCTTCTTCGAAATAGTGTCATGGGATCGTTTACGTCCACCTGAGAGAGCAGATGGGACCTCGGTTTAACATCTCATCCGAAAGTACAGTACTCCTTCAGTACTGCTCCTCCGACAGTGCAGCACTCCCTCAGTACTGTCCCTCCAACAGTGTGGCAAACCCTCAGTACTGCCCCTCTGACAATGCGGCACTCCCTCAGTACTGACCCCCCAACAGCGCTACACTCGCTCAGTCCTGCCCCTCTGACAATGCGGCACTCCCTCAGCATTGCCCCTCCGACAGTGCGGCACTCCCTCAGTACTGCCCCTCCGACAGTGCGTCACTCCCTCAGTACTGCCCCTCCAACAATGCGGCACTCCCTCAGTACTGCCCCTCCGACAGTGCGGCATTCCCTCAGTACTGCCCCTCTGACAGGCGACACTCCCTCAGTACTGCCCCTCCGACAGTGCGGCCCTCCCTCAGTACTGCCCCTCCAACAGTGCGGCGTTCCCTCAGTACTGCCCCTCCGACAGTGCGGCACTCCCTCAGTACTGCCCCTCCAACAGTGCGACGTTCCCTCAGTACTGCCCCTCCAACAGTGCGGCACTCGCTCAGTACAGCCCCTCCGACAGTGCAGCGCTCCCTCATTACTGCCCCTCTGACAGTGCAATGCTCACTCAGTGCTGCCCCTCCGACAATGCGGCATTCCCTCAGTACTGCCCCTCTGACAGTGCGAGGCTCCCTCAGTACTGCCCCTCTGACAGTGCGACATTCCCTCAGTACTGCCCCTCCAACAGTGCGGCGTTCCCTCAGTACCTCCGCTCCGACAGTGCGGCACTCCCTCAGTACTGCCCCTCCGACAGTGCGGCACTCCCTCAGTACTGCCCCTCCGACAGTGCGGCGCTCCCTCAGTACTGCCCCTCCGACAGTGCGGCACTTCCTCAGTACTGCCCCTCCGACAGTGTGGCACTCCCTCAGTACTGCCCCTCTGACAATGCGGCACTCCTTCAGTACTGCCCCTCCAACAGTGCGGCACTCCCTCAGTACTGCCCCTCCAACAGTGCGGCACTCCCTCAGTACCGCCCCTCCAACAGTGCGGCGCTCCCTCAGTACTGCCCCTCCGACAATGCGGCATTCCCTCAGTACTGCCCCTCGGACAATGCGGCACTCCCTCAGTACTGCCCCTCCAACAGTGCGGCACTCCCTCAGTACTGCCCCTCTGACAGTGCGGCATTCCCTCAGTACTGCCCCTCCGACAGTGCGGCACTCCCTCAGTACTGCCCCTCCGACAGTGCGGCGCTCCCTCAGTACTGCCCCTCCGACAGTGCGGCGCTCCCTCAGTACTGCCCCTCCAACAGTGCGGCACTCCCTCAGTACTGCCCCTCCGACAGTGCGGCACACCCTCACTACACGACGGGAGTGTCAGGCCTGGAGTGGGACTTGAACCCACTGAGCCAGAGGTGACACCTTCGTTTTATCAGTCACTTACTAATACAATTTTTCATTTGGTTCAACCGTCGGAGGCTACCACTGTTAGAAATAGGCATTACATAGGAACAGGGGAAGGCCATTCAGCTCCTCGAGCCTGTTCGTTATATAAAGCTGGAAGGGAGGGTGTGAGGCAGTGGGATCTTGAGATTGGAAATTGTTTAAAAGTTCCTGTCTGCTTATATTTGAGTCAGTGCTCTGAATGCTGACTGTTGTGTACGCGTAAATAACTGACAAACTGAGCCAGGAGAGAAGTAACTTAAACCATGTGCTTTATACAACCCACGATGGTGTCCCCAAAACCGCATGAACCCGCATGAGTGCAGCAACTCTGAACAGCTCCCGCAGGGTCCTAGTGCCTGCCCAGTGAGCTGGAACAAGCGAACAGAGTCTGAACACAGCAGTGCCTGGTGCGTGTTGGTGTCTGATCTCTGAGGGAGCCGCTACACTTGAGCGCACAAGGCACAGGGAGGCTGAGCCACAGCAATGGTGTGAGTGGAGTCTGAGTCTGTGTGAGGGTTGCTTGATGGATTCGAGCTTGGGCAGGTCTCACTGTGCTCGGAACAAATTACTGGCATGTAAAGATCAACAGCTCGTCATCCGTCCAACACGGCTTTGCTCATTCACCCCAGGATCTATATCTTCAATTAAAATGGGTGGAAAAAAATTAAATGGAGAAACAGCGGTGCTTAGATTAATCTGGTTTCAGGACTGGACTAATGCTTTATTGCTCAAAGAGATTTGTTGACCTCATTTGACATCACTCATCAGTATAACAGCAGAAATTCTCCTGGTGTCTGATTGCCATCAATGAAAACGCTCCTTCATATCGGCCCCAAGCTGCAGCTAGCCAGAGCCAGCAACACAGCGTCGACAGGAAGGGAGAATAAAAACAGACACGGATCATTGCCTGTAACGAGTGAATGCAGGGTAATGACCATCCGTCAATGCTCCAGTGCTTACCCACAAACCCCTGCTGTTTATTTCCATGTCTAAACAGAAAAAAGAAAGAGAGACTTGCATTTATATAGCACCTTTCACAACCACCGGACGTCTCAAAGCGCTTTATAGCCAATGAAGTACTTTTGGAGTGTAGTCACTGTTGTAATGTGGGAAAACACAGCAGCCAATTTATGCACAGCAAGCTCCCACACACAGCAATGTGATAAAGACCAGATAATCTGTTTTTGTTATGTTGATTGAGGGATAAATATTGGCCAGGGCACCACGGATAACTCCCCTGCTCTTCTTCGAAATAGTGCCGTGGGATATTTACGTCCACCTGAGAGGGCACAGACCTGAAAGTCTATTAGCCCAGAAATCCGATGGCACTGCGCCCGCTCTCAGGCACGGAACGGACGGCTAAGCACCCAACATGGCGCCCAGGAAACGCATGCTCATTACAAGCTGGACACGCGCCGCCCGCCATATTGATATTGGCAAAAAAGGGCCCATTTTTCTCAGCCCTTTTGGAAGAGTGATATTTGTGGTTTATCCGTGAAGGCCTCCCAGGTTGGCAATGGAACTCCCATCGAAGGTTGGCATCCAATGGTCAATTTGCTGAGCGTGTGCCGCTCCTTGGGAGCTTTGCAAGGTCCCACGGGCACACTGCCCATGATTGCATGCCCATTATGGCCGGAGAATCACGGGCAGTGCATCAGACACTTCCCGAGACACACGCCTGACAAGCAGCGCTTTTCACTGACAGCGCAAACATCAGAAAATGAGCTCCCCCCCCCAGGGTTAGCGCCAGGCCATCACATGTCAGTCTGGGTGTAGTATGGACAGCTGTAGACCAAAGCTTCCTTACTCCACCCCGCCTCCATGACAGCTTCAGGAGCGCGTCCTCCTTCTGCACTGGTGTGAAATGTTTCAGCCTTTCCTTATGGGCTGAGAGATACAGCCACATCGGCATTGTGGATCGATGCTCATTGAGAAAGAAAAGAAAGACTTGCATTTATATAGCGCCTTTCATGACCACCAGACGTCTCAAAGCACTTTACAGCCAATGAAGTACTTTTGGGGTGTAGTCACTGTTGTAATGTGGGAAATGCGACAGGCAATTTGCGCACAGCAAGCTCCCACAAACAGCAATAGGATGATGACCAGATAATCTGTTTTTTTGTTATGTTGATTGTGGGATAAATATTGGCCGGGACAGCAGGGATAACTGCCCTGTTCTTTGAAATAGTGCCCTGGGATCTTTTAAATCCACCTGAGAGAGCAGACACGGCCTCGGTTTAACGTCTCATCCGAATGACAGCACCCCCAACAGTGCGGCACTCCTTCAGTACTGCCCCTCCGACAGTGCGGCACTCCTTCAGTACTGCCCCTCCGACAGTGCGGCGCGTTCTCAGTACTGCCCCTCCGACAGTGCGGCGCTCCCTCAGTACTGCCCCTCCGACAGTGCGGCGCTTCCTCAGTACTGCCCCTCCACCAGTGCAGCGCTCCCTCAGTACTGCCCCTCCGACAGTGCGGCGCTCCCTCAGTACTGCCCCTCCGACAGTGCAGCACTCCCTCAGTACTGCCCCTCCGACAGTGCGGCGCTCCCTCAGTACTGCCCCTCCACCAGTGCAGCGCTCCCTCAGTACTGCCCCTCCGACAGTGCGGCCCTCCCTCAGTACTGCCCCTCCGACTGTGCAGCACTCCCTCAGTACTGACCCTCCGACAGTGCGGCGCTCCCTCAGTGCTGCCCCTCCGACAGTGCAGCACTCCCTCAGTATTGCACTGGGAGTGTCCACCTAGATTTTTTGGTATTCAGAGTGCGACTTGAATCTACAATCTTCTGATTCAGAGGTGAGGATGCTGCCCACTGAGCCATGGCTGACACTCTAACATCAACAACAACAATGCAGTAAAACGTCCCAAGGTGCTTCACAAGATCGTTATCAAACAAAATCTGACACCTAGCGACTAAAGGAGATATTAGGGCAGGTGACCAAAAGCTTGCTTGAAGAGGTAGGTTTTAAGGAGCGTCTTAAAGGAGGAGAGACATGTAGCAAGGTGGAGAGGTTTAGCCAGGGAGTTCCAGAGCTTGGGGCCCAGGCAGCTGAAGGCATGGCCACCAATGGTGGAGCGATTATAATCGGGGATGCTTAAGAGGGCAGAATTGGAGGAGCGCTGAGATCTTGGAGGGCTATAGGGAGGGGCGAGGTCATGGATGGATTTGAAAACAAGGATGAGAAGTTTAAAATTGAGGCGTTGCCGGACCAGGAACCAATGTAGGTCAGCGAGCACAGGGGGTAATAGGTGAACGGCATTTGGTGCGAGTTAGGACACGGGGCAATGAGCACAGTGGGTGATGGGTGAGCAGGACTCGGTGCGAGTTAGGACATGGGGCAGCGAGCACAGGGGGCGATGGGTGAGCGGGACTCGGTGCGAGTTAGGACACGGGACAGTGAGCACAGTGGGTGATGGGTGAGCAGGACTCGGTGCGAGTTAGGACACGGGGCAGTGAGCACAGGGGGTGATGGGTGAGCGGGACTCGGTGCGAGTTAGGACACGGGGCAGTGAGCACAGGGGGTGATGGGTGAGCGGGACTCAGTGCGAGTTAGGACACGGGGCAGTGAGCACAAGGGGTGATGGGTGAGCAGGACTCGGTGCGAGTTAGGACACGGGGCAGTGAGCACAGGGGGTGATTGGTGAGTGGGACACGGTGCGAGTTAGGACACGGGGCAGTGAGCACAAGGGGTGATGGGTGAGCAGGACTCGGTGCGAGTTAGGACACGGGGCACGAGCACAGGGGGTGATGGGTGAGCGGGACTCGGTGTGAGTTAGGACACGGGGCAGTGAGCACAAGGGGTGATGGGTGAGCGGGACTTGGTGCGAGTTAGGACACGGGGCAGTGAGCACAGGGGGTGATGGGTGAGCGGGACTCGGTGCGAGTTAGGACACGGGGCAGCGAGCACAGGGGGTGATGGGTGAGCGGGACTCGGTGTGAGTTAGGACACGGGGCAGTGAGCACAAGGGGTGATGGGTGAGCGGGACTCGGTGCGAGTTAGGACACGGGGCAGTGAGCACAAGGGGTGATGGGTGAGCGGGACTGGGTGCGAGTTAGGACACGGGGGCAGTGAGCACAAGGTGTGATGGGTGAGCGGGACTCGGTGTGAGTTAGGATACGGGGCAGCGAGCACAGGGGGTGATGGGTGAGCAGGACTCGGTGCGAGTTAGGACACGGGGCAGTGAGCACAGGGGGTGATGGGTGAGCGGGACTCGGTGCGAGTTAGGACACGGGGCAGTGAGCACAGGGGGTGATGGGTGAGCGGGACTGGGTGCGAGTTAGGACACGGGGCAGTGAGCACAAGGGGTGATGGGTGAGCAGGACTCGGTGCGAGTTAGGACACGGGGCAGTGAGCACAAGGGGTGATGGGTGAGCGAGACTCGGTGCGAGTTAGGACACGGGGCAGTGAGCACAAGGGGTGATGGGTGAGCGAGGCTCGGTGTGAGTTAGGACACGGGGCAGTGAGCACAGGGGGTGATGGGTGAGCGGGACTCGGTGCGAGTTAGGACACGGGGCAGCGAGCACAGGGGGTGATGGGTGAGCAGGACTCGGTGCGAGTTAGGACATGGGGCAGTGAGCACAGGGGGTGATGGGTGAGTGGGACTCGGTGCGAGTTAGGACACGGGGCAGTGAGCACAGGGGGTGATGGGTGAGTGGGACTCGGTGCGAGTTAGGACACGGGGCAGTGAGCACAGGGGGTGATGGGTGAGCGGGACTCGGTGTGAGTTAGGACACGGGGCAGTGAGCACAAGGGGTGATGGGTGAGCGGGACTCGGTGCGAGTTAGGACATGGGGCAGTGAGCACAAGGGGTGATGGGTGAGCGGGACTCGGTGCGAGTTAGGACACGGGGCAGTGAGCACAAGGGGTGATGGGTGAGCAGGACTCGGTGCGAGTTAGGACACGGGGCAGTGAGCACAAGGGGTGATGGGTGAGCGGGACTCGGTGCGAGTTAGGACACGGGGCAGTGAGCACAAGGGGTGATGGGTGAGCAGGACTCGGTGCGAGTTAGGACACGGGGCAGTGAGCACAAGGGGTGATGGGTGAGCAGGACTCGGTGCGAGTTAGGACACGGGGCAGTGAGCACAAGGGGTGATGGGTGAGCGGGACTCGGTGCGAGTTAGGACACGGGGCAGTGAGCACAAGGGGTGATGGGTGAGCAGGACTCGGTGCGAGTTAGGACACGGGGCAGTGAGCACAAGGGGTGATGGGTGAGCGGGACTCGGTGCGAGTTAGGACACGGGGCAGTCGAATTTCGGATGAGCTCAATTTATGGAATTAGATCGAGGAAGTCCAAGTTAATATTTAGCAGGTGCAAAGGCTCTACGAGAGAAAGCGAAGATCTTCACTCCATTGATGTGCTGCTCAACCCATTCCCTGCCAAGCCTTCAGGGCTCGCGACCTCATGATCTCTTTTCTCTTCTTAGCTTCATCTTTGTCAATGAGAATGGCTGCAGGATGTAAAATGTTTATTGGAATGACTGAAGTTCTGTGGAGGTGTTCATGTAGGACCAGGAGCTAAAGAACGTTTGAACAAATTGAGGGCATCTTGAGCTAAATTTAAGTGTGAAGGCGTTACTTTGGGCATTTATACACAAATAGCCTCTTAGTAGAATGAATGCAGACTCAGATGAAGTATTCAAAATGGACAGTGACAGATCCCAGATTGAACGGGGAGCACAGAGGTAAAGCTTGGAGCTAATGTCGAGAGAAAATAGATGTGGTTTAAACAGGTCCTGTATGTGGATCAAACTGACAAGCTACAGAATATTGCAACGTATTTACTGCACAGAAACAGGCCACTTGGCCCAACAGGTCCGTGCCGGGGTTTATGCTCCACACGTATTTAAGGAAGGATATACTTGTTTTGGAGGCTGTTCAGAGAAGGTTCACTAGGTTGATTCCAGGGATGAGGGGGTTGACTTATGAGGAAAGGTTGAGTAGGTTGGGCCTCTACTCATTGGAGTTTAGAAAAATGAGAGGTGATCTTATTGAAACATATAAGATAATGAGGGGGCTCGACAAGGTGGATGCAGAGAGGATATTTCCACTGATGGGAGAAACTAAAACTAAGGGACATAGTCTTAGAATAAGGAGCCGCCCATTTAAAACAGATGAGGAGGAATTTCTTCTCTCAGAGGGTTGTAAATCTGTGGAATTCTCTGCCCCAGGGAGCTGTGGAAGCTGGGACATTGAATATATTTAAGGTGGAGACTTTTGAGCGAGAAGGGAGTAAAGGGTTATGGGGAGCGGGCGGGGAAGTGGAGCTGAGTCCATGAGCAGATCAGCCATGATCTTATTGAATGGCGGAGCAGGCTTGAGGGGCCGAATGGCCGACTCCTGCTCCTAATTCTTATGTTCTTATGGACGTCCTCCCAGCCTTCTTTAACCCCATCAACAGATCAGAAGGCAAGCTGGATGGCTGTGCTTTTACCTGTTCCTTCTAACGTCCTTATGTTCCATCAACGCAACAACTCTCCAGATGTCAGAAGCATAATCTAAAGTTTTTGATTTTGACTCAGGCTCTTCACTGTATGAACCAGACGAAGGATGAAGGGGCGAAGGTGCATAAAACAGAAACAGTTTTCTTTCAGTGCCAGAGAAGTGACTGAGGAAAGTCTTAACATGGAACGTCAATTCTCTGAAGTGTTCTCTTGTTTGTAACGCACTGGGATAGCCCGTTACAAGTAAGCATGAAGACACTTAACAAGCAGTGAACCTCCCATCTCCGCTGCTATTACAACCAGTGTGTTTCTATTGATCCAGAGTGAATTGGGCCTTGTAACCACCTTATACAGTGCCTGATACAGGACATATGTCAGCCTGTACCAGGATTAGTGACGGAAACATTGTGTGTGACAAGGGGAACAGAAAACCGGTGGGCGAGTTAAACCTGCCTGTCTGAGCACGCCTGACATGAATCTGGAACGAGTTTCCCATTGTATTGTTTCCATGGGCCTGATCACTTTGGCTGATATTGGGACTCCTACTGGGAATGTAGCATTAGACTGACTGCAGCTCAATTCTGGCTGTTTCCTTACTGCCGCTATGAGCTGCCCTAGTTACACTGAAATCTCTCGAGTTAGAATTTGCATCTGAAAGCAGTAGATCTGCAAACCAGTGGCACAGAGGCTCTCTTTTGATGGACTAAAGTATTCACAGGCAAGGCAGTCCGAGCCCATTACTATTAGGAGGAAAATAATTGACAGCTGAGTGCCTGGCAGAAAATGTTCACCTTTGGTCTTTATCAATAAATTTCCATCAAAGTTCCAAGCAACATAGAGATTGATTAGACTGAACAATCTTCGGAAATCAATCACAGTACAATCCCAATGGTGCCATAAGCGATTTTAATTTTACAGTCAAGACCCTTGAGCGCCTTTGTAGATATAAAGTGGGCAATAGACCGAGCCGAGAGGATTATGGGTGGGTGTGCGAATTGGAAATGGAATGCCAAGTGTCTGGGGCAGATTGGACTAAGCTTAGGAACATATTGGAACGGGAGCGAGAATGTAATGGATGGGGAGTTTTTAAAAAATTCGGTTATGGGATGTGGGTGTCGCTGGCAAGGCCGGTATTTATTGCCCATCCCTATTTGCCGCTTGAGAAGGTGGTGGTGAGCCGCCGCCTTGAATCGCTGCAGTCCCGTGTGGTGAAGGTGCTCCCACAGTGCTGTTAGGGAGGGAGTTCCAGGATTGTGATCCAGTGACGATGAAGGAACGGCCGATATATTTCCAAGTCGGGATGGTGTGTGACTTGAAGTGAGAATGTAACGGAAACAGAGAGTAGGGATAAACGGGTCTTTTTCGGGGTGGCGGGCAGTGACTAGTCGGGTACCGCAGGGATCAGTGCTTGGACCCCAGCTATTCACAATATATATATATAAATGATTTGTATGAAGGAACCAAATGTAATATTTCCAAGTTTGCTGACGACACAAAACTAGGTGGGATTGTGAGTTGTGAGGAGGATGCAAAGATGCTGCAAGGTGATTTAGATAGGTTGAATGAGTGGGCAAACACATGGCAGATGCAGTATAACGTGGAAAAATGTGGTTATCCACTTTGATAGGAAAAACATAAGGACAAAGTATTATTTAAATGGTGATGGCTTGGGAAGTGTCGATGTACAGAGGGACCTGGGTGTCCTTGCACACCAGTCAGTGAAAGCAAACATGCCAGTGCAGCAAGCAGCTAGGAAGGCAAATGGTATGTTGGCCTTCATTGCGAGAGGATTTGAGTACAGGAGCAGGGATGTCTTACTACAGTTATACAGGGCCTTGGTGAGACCACACCTGGAGTATTGTGTGCAGTTTTAGTCTCCTTACCCAAGAAAGGATATACTTGCCATAGAGGGAGTGCAGCGAAGGTTCACCAGACTGATTCCTGGGATGGCAGGACTGTCGTATGAGGAGAGATTGGGTCGACTAGGCCTGTATTCACTAGAGTTTAGAAGAATAAGAGGGGATCTCATTGAAACGTATAAAATTCTGACGGGGTTGGACAGACTGGATGCGGGGAGGATGTTTCCCCGGGGGCTGGGAAGTCTAGAACAAGGGGTCACACAGTCTCAGGATACGGGGTAGGAAATTTAGGACCAAGATGAGGAGGAATATTTTCACTCAGAGGGTGGTGAACCTGTGGAATTCTCTACCACAGAAGGCTGTGGAGGCCAAGTCACTGAATATATTTAAGAGGGAGATGGATAGATTTCTAGACACAAAAGGCATCAAGGGGTATGGGGAAAAGGTGGGTATATGGTGTTGAGATAGAGAATCAGTCATGATCATATTGAATGGCGGTGCAGACTTGAAGGGCTGAATGGCCTACTACTGCTCTTAATTTCTATAGATGGGGAGTGGGAATGTAATGGTTGTGACGGGTGATGTTAGAAAGCTTCGGATATCATTAAACCAACATTTGGAGCTCTCTGATAAACTCATCATTCTTACGTCAATCATTTAGCCCGATCAGAACCCGCAAAGAAACTGCCATCCAACGTTGGATGGCAATTATAAAATGGCAGCAACCAAGAATAACAATGGACAACTCCAATTTTTTTTTGAAATAGCAAACCACCCTGAGCTTGTGGATGGAGCAAAACTCCGCAGAATCTGATCGGCAACACTGATAAAAGTCAAAGTGTGCGATGTTGCTGTAACTTAAACCTGTAGAACTACCTGCAGGAATCGCAGTGTGTTGTATTCTGGAATGGGGATGCAAAGATTCAATAATAACTTTCCTAAGGAAATTGGACAAATACTTGAAAGAGAAAAATTTGCAGGGGTATGGGGAAAGAGTGGGACTAATGAGAATGATCAGCCATGATCTTATTGAATGGTGATGCAGGCTCGAAGGGCCGAGCGGCCCATTCCTGCACCTATTTTCTATGTTTCTATGTAATTGGATAGCTCATTCAAAGAAAGAAAGACTTGGATTTATATCGCTGAACAGTTAACGGCCTCGTGTAATCCCTCCAGCAATCAGGACATGCTCAATGGGCTCTCAGTAGGCATGCTTGTACAGGCAAGTGTCTGACCCTGCCACTTACAGGGAACGGCGACGGCAGCAGGAATCTTAAACATGTCAGTAACTGAAGGGGCAGAAATACCGTTTACAGAAAGACTTGCATTTCTCACGCTTTTCATGACCTCCGGATGACCCACAGCGCTTCACAGCCAATTAACTACTTTTTGAAGTGCAGTCACTGTTGTAATCTTCTTCTTCTTCGGCAGTCCCCTCGGAGTCGAGGGTGACTTGCTTCCACACTGACATGAGTTCTCAGGTGACTGATGAGCCCAATGTGGGACCTACAGTCTCTGTCACAGGTGGGGCAGACGGTGGTTGGAGGGACGGGTGGGTGGGGGGCTTGGCTTGCCGAGCGCTCCTTGCCGTGTTTGCTCTTGGCTTCCGCGTGCTCCCGGCGAAGAGACTCAAAGTGAGCGGCGCCTTCCTGGATGCTCTTCCTCCACTGAGGGCGGTCTTGGGACAGGGACTCCCAGGTGTCGGCGGGGATGTTGCACTTTGTCAAGGAGGCTTTGAGGGTGTCCTTGAAGCATTTCCTCTGCCCACCTAGGAGTGTCGTCACTCGTGTAACGTTGACAACGCGGCAACCAATTTGCGCACAGCAAGCTCCCACAAACAGCAATGTGATAATGACCCAGATAATCTGTTTTCAGTGATGTTGATTCAGGGATAAATGTTAGTCAGGACACCGAGATAACTCCCCTGCTCTTCGTCAAAATGGAATCATTTACATCCATCTGAGAGGGCAGACGGGGCCTCGGTTTAACACTTGACCTGAAGGATGGACCCTCCAACAGTGCAGTGGGAGAGCCACCCTGGATTCTGTGGTCAGGTCTCTGGAGATGGACTTGAACCCACAGGATTGTGAGCTCAGAGGGGAGAGTGCTGCCCACTGAGCCACGGCTGACACACAAGGGCAGAGTACCAGTACAGGGTCCAAGTGAGTAGAATTACACTGGGCGGTGGGGGGCAGGCCAACATCTGAGACATAATCCATAACATTGCAGGGCTGATTTGCCTGGGACCCCGCAGCCTGGCGCAGTGTGTGTGAAGTGCGTTGTGCCTCTCCAGGCCTGTCTGAACCACCAGAGCAGACCCACTCCCTGCAGAGACTTGAGCAGGGAAATCGGCGGGGCGAGGGGTGGGGTGGGGTACTGAAACACAGTGACAGTGACAGGCTTGGGGAGTCTACAGCTGTGAGCCTGGGCATTAGTCTCAGGAGAACAGCCAGAGAGATGGTCAACCCTTCCCTGCTTGCCACCCACTTCCCGTCAGACCGTCTGATCTGAGGTTGAAGCTTCTTGGGACATCCCTTCAAGATGGGCACCCAATGGACACCACTAAAGAAAATTGAGTACACCCCCTCCATCCTTATGATTGGCCTGCACCCCCATCTCTACCCTCTTTTTCCTGACCTTTGAGCACAGGAAATGGGTGTTCCTTGGGGGCATAGCTGAGGAAAATCTGCCCTCATATCTCTCCTTGGAATCCATGCTGTGGTATGGTTAGTGGTATGGGTGGCATGGATTTGATGGTACGGGTTTTTCGAGAGCCTGATGAATCTGTATTAAAAGCACACAGAAGTGAGATTATAAGGCAGCGAAAGTTAAGGGGAGATTTAAGAGGTGTTCAAAATTATGAAAGGTTTGAATAGAGTAGTTAGCTGGAGACTGTTTCAACTGGCAGGAGGGTCGGTAACTCAAGTTAAATAAATGGCAAATGAAGCAGACAGGAGATGAGGAGAACTTTCTTCACACAGCGAGTTATGCCGATCAGGAATGCACGGCCTGTAAGGCTGCTGGAAGCAGAATCAATAGTAACTTTCAAAACGGAATTGGATAAATTATTGATGGGAAAAATTTTCAGGGCTGTGGGGGAGTGGGACTAATTGGGTCGTTCCTTCAGAGAGCTGACACAGGCTCGATGGGCCGAATGGCCTCCTTCTGCGCTGTCAGATTCTCCAGCGTGAGAGATCTCGGCAGGCTGGGGGAGGTCATCCAATGAATAGCAAAGGCACCAGTGGCTGGATTTTCGGTCTGTTGCCGCCTCTGTTTTCGCCCCGGTGGGGCGGTAATGGCGGTGCACAGCATTTCCGGCCGGCTCCCAGCTCCCCGCCGGGACATTCGAGGCCAGGTTTGTGGGGGGGGGGGGGGTGTGGAGCATTCCCGCCCCGGGAGAGGCGAGCCCGTGTGCAACGCCCCTGACTGTGACACCTTCTCGATGTTTGGTTCGCGCCCGATCCTTAGCGCCCCAAAGCGCCCCCTGCTGGGAACGCCTGGGAAAGTGGGCGGTGCGAGCCCTAGCGGCCAAAGCGAGGGAAGGAATGTCGCCCTGAGCTAAGTGCTATTGCTTTTTAATTTTATATTTTTGCGATTAATGTTGGTGTGGCGTCAGTAATGTATTGGGAATGTTTTTGGTGTTTTTTTTTCCAGATTTATTTTTCCCGCGGAAGCCTTTCTTAAGAAGCTCAGAGGCCGGCTGTTCAGGTCCTCAAATCTGCCACCAAGCTCATGGTCTACAGGGCTGTAGTGATACCCGCCCTCCTGTATGGCTCAGAGACGTGGACCATGTACAGTAGACACCTCAAGTCGCTGGAGAAATACCACCAGCAATGTCTCCGCAAGATCCTGCAAATCCCCTGGGAGGACAGACGCACCAATGTCAGTGTTCTCGATCAGGCCAACATCCCCAGCATTGAAGCACTGACCACATTTGATCAGCTTCCCTGGGCAAGCCACATTGTTCGTATGCCAGACACGAGACTCCCAAAGCAAGCGTTCTACTCGGAACTCCTACACGGCAAGCGAGTCCGAGGTGGGCAGAGGAAACGTTACAGGGACACCCTCAAAGCCTCCTTGATAAAGTGCAACATCCCCACTGACACCTGGGAGTCCCTGGCCAAAGACCGCCCTAAGTGGAGGAAGTGCATCTGGGAGGGCGCTGAGCACCTCGAGTCTCGTCGCCGAGAGCGTGCAGAAATCAAGTGCAGGCAGCAGAAGGAGCGTGCGGCAAACCAGTCCCACCCACCCCTTTCCCTCAACCACTGTCTGTCCCACCTATGACAGAGACTGTAATTCCTGTATTGGACTGTTCAGTCACCTAAGAACTCACTTTTAGAGTGGAAGCAAGACTTCCTCGATTTTGAGGGACTGCCGATGATGATAATATTTAGCTCGGGATTTCCAGTCGCTCAGCCAGCCTAGCGCACTAAGGTGTGGAAAGCCTCCCTTGACCCCCCCACTCAGGACCCAGCTGCTGAATTTTTGCAGCTGGAGACGCAAACCATTTCCCGGGGGCAAAATTTACTGCCCCCCCCCCCCCGGATTAACACCGCAACAGAGGCGCGGCCAAATTTCCCCCCCAGGAGTAATCTCGGCGATTAATGAAAGTTACATTCTCCAAACTGCGAACTCCTGGCTCGTCTGACGGAGCAGGGCCTTGGCTGTACTCTCCAAGCTGTCCGAGCCATTGTTAATGAAGAGCCTGTCAGGTGGGGTCTCCCTGGGCAGCCCAGGTTACAACGTCTATTGGTATAAAGGGAATATCATCAGCAATGCAGCCACTCAATGATGTTTTTATGCGATTCTCTCGTTCTATCTCCCTCTCCCTCTTCTGCTTTTCTCTCTCTGGGCATAGTTCTCTTTCTCTGCTGTGATGGTGCGGAAACCCGTCCCGTGTAGGTTCTGTAGGAGAGGTTTGATTGTTGGACAACACCACTCCTACTCGTCATCTTCCCCTCAATCTATAAAGAAAAAGAAAGACTTGCATTTATATAGCACCTTTCACGATCACTGTACGTCTCAAAGTGCTTTACAGCCAATGAAGTACTTTTTGGAGTGTAGTCACTGTTGTAATGTGGGAAACACGGCAGCCAATTTGCGCACAGCAAGCTCCCACAAACAGCAATGTGATAATGAGCAGATAAACTGTTTTTGTTGTGTGGATTGAGGGATAAATACTGGCTCCAGGACACCGGGGATAACTCCCCTACTCTTCGAAATAGTGGCCATGGGGTCTTTTACTTCCACTTGAGAAAGACGGCACCTCTGACAGTGCGGCACTCCCTCAGCACTGCACTGGAGTGTCAACCTAGATTTATGTGCTCAAGTTCCTGCAGTGGGACTTGAACCCACAACCTTCTGACTCAGAGGTGAGTGTTCCTTTCTGAGGCAGTCCCTTGGAGTCGAGGGTGACTTGCTTCCACACAAACATGAGTCCTCAGGTGACTGATGAGACCAATGTGGGACCTACAGTCTCTGTCACAGGTGGGGCAGACGGTGATTGGAGGGACGGGTGGGTGGGTGGGGGGCTTGGGTTGCCGTGCGCTCCTTCCGCTGTTTGCGCTTGGCCTCCGCGTGCTTCCGGCGAAGAGCCCCGAGGTGTTCGGCGCCTTCCCAGATGCTTCTCCTCCACTTTGAGCGGTCTTGGGCCGGGGATTCCCAGGAGTCGGTGGGGATGTTGCATTTCTTCAAGGAGGATTTGAGGGCGCCCTTGAGGCGTTTTCTCTGCCCACCTGGGGCTTGCTTGCCGTGACGGAGCTCGGAGTAGAGTGCTTGTTTCGGGAGTCTTGTATCGGGCATGCGGACAATGTCCATCGGAGCTGGTTGAACGTGGTCAGTGCTTCGATGCTGGGGATGTTGGCCTGAGCGAGAACGCTGGATTAGAGCGAGAATGCGACCCACTGAGCCACAGATGACAAAAATCAATTCAACATGAACAGCATGAGGAATAATTAACAACAGTTCCAGTAGGTTTCAGGCACTAAGGCTCGTTGGTATTATTTACAGATGAGAATGTTGACAAATAGTTAGCGATGATCCGTCCAGAAGCAGACATGTGACACCATCCATAATACAAAAAATAGGAGTCCCTCTCTCAGCAATTCTATTTCCAGATAACAGCGCACTCGCTCAAGAGAGTGTTTTAAAATTTCTTCCGATATTTCAAGATTTCATTATTTTAGCACCAGAATTTAAATAATTGTTGCTGAGACAGAAAGGGGGAGAAAATGGCTTCCTTTGCGCCTTGTGTTCACGTCTCTGAGGTGGTGGTGGGGGGGGGGGGCAATAACGGGGCGATAACGGCTTACCAACCGGGCGCGGCGAAGGTACCGATGCCCGTGAACTTCCCTGATCGGTTAGCACCGGCGCTAAACCTTACCGCCTCGATCTCCTGCGCCCCGGAAATTGTGATGTTATCCGGTGGGTAACGTTCCCGCTCCCTTGCAGTGCCGCCGGGCGTTAACCACGGCTGCAGGAGGCTTTGCGAGGTCTGTCGGAGGCTGGGGCAGCGCTAATTACGGGCATTGGTGGTCAGGTAGGCCAAAGAGAAATGTCCCCCCCATCCCGTGCTGCTTGTAGAATGTTCCCAATGCCGCGGTTATCAGCTCCGCACTGTGTTACAGAGCTCGGGGTCGATCATCGTGGATCACGTTTGCCGCCATCGACCAGTCGAATCCTTTCCTTGCAGCAATCTCAGCAATGGCCCTTCACTTTAAGGGAGGGGAGGAGCCGATGATTCTGGCAGCGATGCACAGGACATTGTGCAGCTCTCTCTGCCACTACCTCTCGCTCACTTCCACGCTCCAAGGGAAGTGGCAGTGCTTGATTGAGTGCTCACCTTCTCTCCCAGAGCGCTAAGCCGGAAGTTTGTGTGTTGTGGAATCGCGCAGCATCCAATGATACCTTCGCCCTCCCGCAAACGTTATCGCCCCCAACGGGGCGCCACGCAATTTCTAGCCCAAAGTGACCAGAAAACCCACACTAAGGTCACACCAGGAAAATCCTGCCCCCGTCACTATCCTGCTGCCTCACCACCAGTCGCTGCTCTCTCTCACCCCATGGGGCAGTGTGCCCACGTACCGTGCCCTGGGGCAGTGTGACAGTGACCTGGGGCAGTGTGACAGTGGCCTGGGGCAGTGTGACCGTGGCCTGGGGCAGTGTGACAGTGACCTGGGGCAGTGTGACTGTGGCCTGGGGCAGTGTGACAGTGACCTGGGGCAGTGCCCTGGGACAGTGTGATAGTGACCTGGGACAGTGTGACAGTGGCCTGGGGCAGTGCCCTGGGACAGTGTGATAGTGACCTGGGGCAGTGTGACAGTGACCTGGGGCAGTGCCCTGGGACAGTGTGATAGTGACCTGGGGCAGTGTGACAGTGGCCTGGGGCAGTGCCCTGGGACAGTGTGATAGTGACCTGGGACAGTGTGACAGTGACCTGGGGCAGTGCCCTGCGGCAGTGTGCTAGTGACCTGGGGCAATGCCCTGGGGAAGTGTGACAGTGACCTGGGGCAGTGTGACAGTGACCTGGGGCAGTGGCCTGGGTCAGTGTGATAGTGACCTGGGTCAGTGTGACCATGCCCTGGTTCAGTGTGACAGTGACCTGGGGCAGTGGCCTGGGTCAGTGTGACCATGCCCTGGGTCAGTGTGACAGTGACCTGAGGCAGTGGCCTGGGTCAGTGTGATAGTGACCTGGGTCAGTGTGACAGTGACCTGGGTCAGTGTGACAGTGACCTGGGGCAGTAGCCTGGGTCAGTGTGATAGTGACCTGGGTCAGTGTGATAGTGACCTGGGACAGTGCCCTGGGCAGTGTGATAGTGACCTGGGACAGTGCCCTGGGATAGTGCCCTGGGTCAGTGTGAAAGTGACCTGGGTCAGTGTGACAGTGGCCTGGGGCAGTGCCATGGGACAGTGTGATAGTGACCTGGGACAGTGCCCTGGGATAGTGCCCTGGGTCAGTGTGAAAGTGACCTGGGTCAGTGTGACAGTGACCTGGGGCAGTGCCCTGGGGCAGTGTGATAGTGACTTGGGGCAGTGTCCTGGGGCAGTGTGACAGTGACCTGGGGCAGTGTGACCGTGCCCTGGGTCAGTGTGACCATGCCCTGGGTCAGTGTGACAGTGACCTGGGGCAGTGGCCTGGGTCAGTGTGATAGTGACCTGGGTCAGTGTGACCATGCCCTGGGTCAGTGTGACAGTGACCTGGGGCAGTGGCATGGGTCAGTGTGTTAGTGACCTGGGTCAGTGTGACAGTGACCTGGGGCAGTGTGACCGTGCCCTGGGTAAGTGTGACCATGCCCTGGGTCAGTGTGACAGTGACCTGGGGCAGTGTAATGGGTCAGTGTGACAGTGACCTGGGGCAGTGTGACCGTGCCCTGGGTCAGTGTGACCATGCCCTGGGTCAGTGTGACAGTGACCTGGGGCAGTGGCATGGGTCAGTGTGATAGTGACCTGGGTCAGCGTGACAGTGACCTGGGGCAGTGTGATAGTGACCTGGGGCAGTGCCCTGGGGCAGTGTGATAGTGAGCTGGGGCAGTGCCCTGGGGCAGTGTGACAGTGACCTGGGGCAGTTGACCGTGCCCTGGGTCAGTGTGACCATGCCCTGGGTCAGTGTGACAGTGACCTGGGGCAGTGGCCTGGGTCAGTGTGATAGTGACCTGGGTCAGTGTGACAGTGACCTGGGGCAGTGTGACCGTGCCCTGGGTCAGTGTGACCATGCCCTGGGTCAGTGTGACAGTGACCTGGGGCAGTGTGACAGTGACCTGGGGCAGTGGCCTGGGACAGTGTGATAGTGACCTGGGTCAGTGTGACAGTGACCTGGGTCAGTGTGACCATGCCCTGGGTCAGTGTGATAGTGACCTGGGTCAGTGTGACAGTGACCTGGGGCAGTGGCCTGGGACAGTGTGATAGTGACTTGGGACAGTGCCCTGGGGCAGTGTGATAGTGATCTGGAACAGTGCCCTGGGATAGTGCCCTGGGTCAGCGTGAAAGTGACCTGGGTCAGTGTGACAGTGGCCTGTAGCAGTGCCCTGGGACAGTGTAATAGTGAGCTGGGACAGTGCCCTGGGGCAGTGTGACAGTGCCCTGTGACAGTGCCCTGGGATAGTGCCCTGAGACATCGTGTGCCGGTATTTATTCTGCTTTTGATGGAGAAGTATCTGGGCTTCCCTCAACGCCTCGATCTTCACCAGGCGAGGAGTTCACGGTCCGGTGATTCTGAGATGAGGCACATGTCAGCCCTGGTCATGTGGAGAGCGACAACTCCAGCCCACCCAGTCACTGGCTCGGGCAAAGAAGGTCATTCTGTCCCTATCAACAAGAACCAAACTTTCTATAAGGACCATCAGTAACGTGAGACCAGCGTGTCGAGCTCATTGCTGCATTCACGTTAATTGCCCAGGCTTTTCTCTGTGTCCCACTCCCTCTGGAAGCACTGGGCTTTCTGGTTCAGGCAGACTCCTGTCAGGCTGATGAATGAATTCACTACGTTTGGCTTGAGCTGCAGTCGGAAGTGTTCCTGGCAGAGAAGGAGTGTGCTGTCAGTCACCTGTCCAACTTTGATTGATAACTTGACATTGTTTGAAATCAAATCCAGGTTCAGTGAAGCAATGGGCAGCGAGGTGAAGGGTGCTGACAAGGCAGGGATTTAAAGGGACTCCCCATCCCGTGTTATATCACAGAATTTATTGTGTAACTGTAGAGAGTCACTGTTTATTCAGTGTAAGGGTCACTCACTGTAACTGTACAGAGTCACTGTTTATTCAGGGTAAGGGTCACTCACTGTAACTGTACAGAGTCACTGTTTATTCAGGGTAAGGATCACTCACTGTTTAACTGTACAGAGTAACTTTTTATTCAGGGTAAGGGTCACTCACTAACTGTACAGTGTCGCTATTTATTCAGGGTAAGGGTCTCACACTGTGTAACTGTACAGAGTCACTGTTTATTCAGAGTAAGAGTCACTCACTAACTGTACAGAGTCACTGTTTATTCAGGGTAAGGGTCACTCACTGTAACTGTACAGAGTCACTGTTTATTCAGGGTAAGGGTCACTCACTGTTTAACTGTACAGAGTCACTGTTTATTCAGGGTAAGGGTCACTCACTGTAACTATACAGAGTCACTGTTTATTCGGGGTAAGGGTCTCACACTGTGAAACTGTACAGAGTCACTGTTTATTCAGGGTAAGGGTCACTCACTGTAACTATACAGAGTCACTGTTTATTCAGGGTAGGGGTCACTCACTGTTCCCCCCAGTAATCCCAGTCGCTGATTAGAATTAACGAGAGATGCTCCAATAGCTGACCCTTGTTGAGGTGAGCCTGACTCTGGGCAGAATACCCTGTTCCAGTCTGCTGTCCCTGCCTGATCTTTGCGTGACTGTTTACATTCTCATCGCCCCACTTTCCCGAACTGTACTGATTCCTCTTGCTGTTAGAGTCAGACACGGGCCTGGAATTAATTCGGGTTCTCGAGGCTGAACGTGCTTCTGACACTCTTGCTCAGGGTCACAACTGCCAGTAGCAAAAGTGAGAATTGATGAAGGAACACGTTAATGAGAATAATCGTAACTGATGAGGATCCAGTTCTCTTATTAATTTGGGTGTAGGATTATCTATTGCAGACTATAGATTTATCAAAGGAAATTTACCTTGAGTCTAATTAAAATTGAATCAGTTAATCAGATAATTAAACACTGAAATGGTGACTGTTGAACCTCTGACTTGTCTTACAATGGTGTAGCTCCTCTCTCAGCTGCCAGTCCCTCTCGCTGTGCCATTTCATGCGATCATCCTCTGCCTCACCCAACAAGTGCACAATAACGTGGTCAGAAAATTTGTGGGCGAATTCCGATCTGTACTTCAGCAAGCGACGATCTCCCACATCCAGCTCCCACTCCGGAAATGACCCTCACATCTCAACAATGTCTTGCCCTGAGATATAGAAACATAGAAACATAGAAAATAGGTGCAGGAGCAGGCCATTCAGCCCTTCTAGCCTGCACCGCCATTCAATGAGTTCATGGCTGAACATGAAACTTCAGTACCCACTTCCTGCTTTCACGCCATACCCCTTGATCCCCCGAGTAGTAAGGACTTCATCTAACTCCCTTTTGAATATATTTAGTGAATTGGCCTCAACTACTTCCTGTGGTAGAGAATTCCACAGGTTCACCACTCTCTGGGTGAAGAAGTTTCTCCTTATCTCGGTCCTAAATGGCTTACCCCTTATCCTTAGACTGTGACCCCTGGTTCTGGACTTCCCCAACATTGGGAACATTCTTCCTGCATCCAACCTGTCCAAACCCGTCAGAATTTTAAACGTTTCTATGAGGTCCCCTCTCACTCTTCTGAACTCCAGTGAATACAAGCCCAGTTGATCCAGTCTTTCTTGATAGGTCAGTCCCACCATCCCGGGAATCAGTCTGGTGAATCTTCGCTGCACTCCCTCAATAGCAAGAATGTCCTTCCTCAAGTTAGGAGACCAAAACTGTACACAATACTCCAGGTGTGGCCTCACCAAGGCCCTGTACAATTGTAGCAACACCTCCCTGCCCCTGTACTCAAATCCCCTCGCTATGAAGGCCAACATGCCATTTGCTTTCTTAACCGCCTGCTGTACCTGCATGCCAACCTTCAATGACTGATGTACCATGACACCCAGGTCTCGTTGCACCTTCCCTTTTCCTAATCTGTCACCATTCAGATAATAGTCTGTCTCTCTGTTTTTACCACCAAAGTGGATAACCTCACATTTATCCACATTATACTTCATCTGCCACGCATTTGCCCACTCACCTAACCTATCCAAGTCACTCTGTAGCCTCATAGCATCCTCCTCGCAGCTCATACTGCCACCCAACTTAGTGTCATCCGCAAATTTGGAGATACTACATTTAATCCCCTCGTCTAAATCATTAATGTACAATATAAACAGCTGGGGCCCCAGCACAGAACCCTGCGGTACCCCACTAGTCACTGCCTGCCATTCCGAAAAGTACCCATTTACTCCTACTCTTTGCTTCCTGTCTGACAACCAGTTCTCAATCCACGTCAGCACACTACCCCCAATCCCATGTGCTTTAACTTTGCACATTAATCTCCTGTGTGGGACCTTGTCGAAAGCCTTCTGAAAGTCCAAATATACCACATCAACTGGTACTCCTTTGTCCACTTTATTGGAAACATCCTCAAAAAATTCCAGAAGATTTGTCAAGCATGATCTCCCTTTCACAAATCCATGCTGACTTGGACCTATCATGTCACCATTTTCCAAATGCGCTGCTATGACATCCTTAATAATTGATTCCATCATTTTACCCACTACTGAGGTCAGGCTGACCGCTCTATAATTCCCTGCTTTCTCTCTCCCTCCTTTTTTAAAAAGTGGGGTTACATTGGCTACCCTCCACTCGATAGGAACTGATCCAGAGTCAATGGAATGTTGGAAAATGACTGTCAATGCATCCGCTATTTCCAAGGCCACCTCCTTAAGTACTCTGGGATACAGTCCATCAGGCCCTGGGGATTTATCGGCCTTCAATCCCATCAATTTCCCCAACACAATTTCCCGACTAATAAAGATTTCCCTCAGTTCCTCCTCCTTAATAGACCCTCTGACCACTTTTATATCCGAAAGGTTGTTTGTGTCCTCCTTAGTGAATACTGAACCAAAGTACTTGTTCAATTGGTCTGCCATTTCTTTGTTCCCCGTTATGACTTCCCCTGATTCTGACTGCAGGGGACCTACGTTTGTCTTAACTAACCTTTTTCTCTTTACATACCTATAGAAACTTTTGCAATCCGCCTTAATGTTCCCTGCAAGCTTCTTCTCGTACTCCATTTTCCCTGCCCTAATCAAACCCTTTGTCCTCCTCTGCTGAGTTCTAAATTTCTCCCAGTCCCCAGGTTCGCTGCTATTTCTGGCCAATTTGTATGCCATTTCCTTGGCTTTAATACTATCCCTGATTTCCCTAGATAGCCACGGTTGAGCCACCTTCCCTTTTTTATTTTTACGCCAGACAGGAATGTACAATTGTTGTAATTCATCCATGCGGTTTCTAAATGTCTGCCATTGCCCATCCACAGTCAACCCCTTAAGTATCATTAGCCAATCTATCTTAGCCAATTCATGCCTCATACCTTCAAAGTTACCCTTCTTTAAGTTCTGGACCATGGTCTCTGAATTAACTGTTTCATTCTCCATCCTAATGCAGAATTCCACCATATTATGGTCACTCTTCCCCAAGGGGCCTCGCACAATGAGATTGCTAATTAATCCTCTCTCATTACACAACACCCAGTCTAAGATGGCCTCCCCCCTAATTGGTTCCTCGACATATTGGTCTAGAAAACCATCCCTTATGCATTCCAGGAAATCCTCCTCCACCGTATTGCTTCCAGTTTGGCTAGCCCAATCTATGTGCATATTAAAGTCACCCATTATAACTGCTGCACCTTTATTGCATGCACTCCTAATTTCCTGTTTGATGCCCTCCCCAACATCACTACTACTGTTTGGAGGTCTGTACACAACTCCCACTAACGATTTTTGCCCTTTAGTGTTCTGCAGCTCTACCCATATAGATTCCACATCATCCAAGCTAATGTCCTTCCTAACTATTGCCTTAATCTCCTCCTTAACCAGCAATGCTACCCCACCTCCTTTTCCTTTTATTCTATCCTTCCTGAATGTTGAATACCCCTGGATGTTGAGTTCCCAGCCCTGCTCATCCTGGAGCCACGTCTCCGTAATCCCAATCACATCATATTTGTTAACATCTATTTGCACAGTTAATTCATCCACCTTATTGCGGATACTCCTTGCATTAAGACACAAAGCCTTCAGGCTTGCTTTTTTAACACCCTTTGTCCTTCTAGAATTTTGCTGTACAGTGGCCCTTTTTGTTCTTTGCCTTGGGTTTCTCTGCCCTCCACTTTTCCTCATCTCCTTTCTGTCTTTTGCTTTTGCCTCATTTTTGTCTCCCTCTGTCTCCCTGCATAGGTTCCCATCCCCCTGCAATATTAGTTTAACTCCTCCCCAACAGCACTAGCAAACACTCCCCCTAGGACATTGGTTCCGGACCTGCCCAGGTGCAGACCGTCCGGTTTGTACTGGTCCCACCTCCCCCAGAACCGGTTCCAATGCCCCAAGAATTTGAATCCCTCCCTGCTGCACCACTGCTCAAGCCATGTATTCATCTGCGCTATCCTGCGATTCCTACTCTGACTAGCACGTGGCACTGGTAGCAATCCCGAGATTACTACTCTTGAGGTCCTACTTTTTAATTTAGCTCCTAGCTCCTTAAATTCTTTTCGTAGGACCTCATCCCTTTTTTTACCTATGTCGTTGGTACCAATGTGCACCACGACAACTGGCTGTTCTCCCTCCCATTTCAGAATGTCCTGCACCCGCTCCGAGACATCCTTGACCCTTGCACCAGGGAGGCAACATACCATCCTGGAGTCTCGGTTGCGTCCATAGAAACATAGAAACATAGAAAATAGGTGCAGGAGCAGGCCATTCAGCCCTTCTAGCCTGCACCGCCATTCAATGAGTTCATGGCTGAACATGAAACTTCAGTACCCCCTTCCTGCTTTCTCGCCATAACCCTTGATCCCCCGAGTAGTAAGGACTTCATCTAACTCCCTTTTGAATATATTTAGTGAATTGGCCTCAACTACTTGCTGTGGTAGAGAATTCCACAGGTTCACCACTCTCTGGGTGAAGAAGTTTCTCCTCATCTCGGTCCTAAATGGCTTACCCCTTATCCTCAGACTGTGACCCCTGGTTCTGGACTTCCCCAACATTGGGAACATTCTTTCTGCATCTAACCTGTCTAAACCCGTCAGAATTTTAAACGTTTCTATGAGGTCCCCTCTCATTCTTCTGAACTCCAGTGAATACAAGCCCAGTTGATCCAATCTTTCTTGATAGGTCAGTCCCGCCATCCCGGGAATCAGTCTGGTGAACCTTCGCTGCACTCCCTCAATAGCAAGAATGTCCTTCCTCAAGTTAGGAGACCAAAACTGTACACAATACTCCAGGTGTGGCCTCACCAAGGCCCTGTACAACTGTAGCAACACCTCCCTGCCCCTGTATTCAAATCCCCTCGCTATGAAGGCCAACATGCCATTTGCTTTCTTAACCGCCTGCTGTACCTGCATGCTAACCTTCAATGACTGATGTACCATGACACCCAGGTCTCGTTGCACCTTTCCTTTTCCTAATCTGTCACCATTCAGATAATAGTCTGTCTCTCTGTTTTTACCACCAAAGTGGATAACCTCACATTTATCCACATTATACTTCATCTGCCATGCATTTGCCCACTCACCTAACCTATCCAAGTCACTCTGCAGCCTAATAGCATCCTCCTCGCAGCTCACACTGCCACCCAACTTAGTATCATCCGCAAATTTGGAGATACTGCATTTAATCCCCTCGTCTAAATCATTAATGTACAATGTAAACAGCTGGGGCCCCAGCACAGAACCTTGCGGCACTCCACTAGTCACTGCCTGCCATTCTGAAAAGTACCCGTTTACTCCTACTCTTTGCTTCCTGTCTGACAACCAGTTCTCAATCCACGTCAGCACACTACCCCCAATCCCATGTGCTTTAACTTTGCACATTAATCTCTTGTGTGGGACCTTGTCGAAAGCCTTCTGAAAGTCCAAATATACCACATCAACTGGTTCTCCTTTGTCCACTTTACTGGAAACATCCTCAAAAAATTCCAGAAGATTTGTCAAGCATGATTTCCCTTTCACAAATCCATGCTGACTTGGACCTATCATGTCACCATTTTCCAGATGCACTGCTATGACATCCTTAATAATTGATTCCATCATTTTACCCACTACTGAGGTCAGGCTGACCGGTCTATAATTCCCTGTTTTCTCTCTCCCTCCTTTTTTAAAAAGTGGGGTTACATTGGCTACCCTCCACTCCATAGGAACTGATCCAGAGTCAATGGAATGTTGGAAAATGACTGTCAATGCATCCGCTATTTCCAAGGCCACCTCCTTAAGTACTCTAGGATGCAGTCCATCAGGCCCTGGGGATTTATCGGCCTTCAATCCCATCAATTTCCCCAACACAATTTCCCGACTAATAAAGATTTCCCTCAGTTCCCCCTCCTTACTAGACCCTCTGACCCCTTTTATATCCGGCAGAAACGCCTATCTATTCCCCTCACCATCGAATCCCCTATCACTATCGCGCTCCCACTCTTTTTCCTGCCCTCCTTTGCAGCAGAGCCACCTACGGTGCCATGAACTTGGCTGCTGCTGCCCTCCCCTGATGAGTCATCCTCCCCAACAGTACTCAAAGCAGTGTATCTGTTTTGCAGGGGGATGACCACAGGGGACCCCTGCACTATCTTTCTTGCACTGCTCTTCCTGCTGGTCTTCCATTCCCTATCTGGCTGTGGACCCTTCTCCTGCGGTAAGACCAACTCACTACACATGATACTCACGCCATTCTCAGCATCGTGGATGCTCCAGAGTGAATCCACCCTCAGCTCCAATTCCGCAACGCGGACCGTCAAGAGCTCGAGGCGGATACACTTCTCACACACGTAGCGCCCAGGGACACCGGAAGTGTCCCCGAGTTCCCACATGGTACAGGAGGAGCATATCACGTAACCGAGCTCTCCTGCCATGTCTTAACCTTAGATACCCTTAAATTGGTAATGACAATGTTGCAGTTCACTTACTGATATAAAAAAGAAAAGAAAAGCTACTCACCAATCACCAGCCAATCACTTACCACATTGGCTGTGACGTCACTTTTTGATTACTTTCTACTTCTATTTTGCTTTCTCTCCCGCTGTAGCTGCACCGGTACGCTGGCTCTCGATCTCCCGCTGGGCCTTTTATAGGCCGCTCCCCTCTCACCAACTGCCGCTGGCTCTCGATCTCCCTCTGGGCTTTTGATAGGCCGCTCCCTATGTCTCAGGATAAGCCCCAAAGTGTTTCCCCGAGGAACCAGATACCGAGTAAGGGTTATCTCCTCAGCCTTACAACCTTCTGAGATCTCTGTAACCTCCTCTGGCCCTACACTCCTGCACTCCTCCAATTCTGGCCTCTTCCCCATCCCCTATTTTCATCGCTCCACCATTGGTGCCTGGGCCCCAATCTCTGGAACTCCCTCCCTAAACCTCTCCGTCTCTCTCCTCCTTTAAGATGCTCCTGAAAACCTACATCTTTGACCAAGCTTTTGGTCACCTGCCCTAATATCTCCTTATGTGGCTCGGTGTCAAATCTTGCCTTGGGATGTTTTGGCACTTTAACGGCGCTGTATAAATGCAAGTTGTTGTTGTTGAGGTGACTGGTGGTGGGGTCAGCTTGGAAGGAGACAGAGAGATGGAGTGATGATGAGGGGTTTAGGGGGAGAATTCCAGAGGGTGGGTGGGCGATGACCACCGATGGGGGCTGGTGGTGGTGGGGGTTGGGGAAGGTGGGGGTTGGGGAAGGTGGGGGCTGGTGGTGGTGGGGGTTGGGGAAGGGGACGCAGAGTGAGAGGAAGGGTGAAAAGTGCGAGCTGGGACACAGGCTTGCAGGAGGTCGGGTTGGATTGAGGTGTGGAGAGACATAGACTGCAAGGATTTGGAATCAACCTGCTGGACAATGGGGATCCAGGAGAGGGCAGGGGAAATGGAGCATGGGAGGCAACAAAACGTGAGTTGGACAGGTTGAGCCTGGAGGCGATAAAGTGGAGGAAAGTTTCAATAACTATGATAGGCATGGCCACAGACAGAGGTACACGTGGAAATGGGTCATCTTGCCTATGGATC
Organism: Pristiophorus japonicus; assembly: GCF_044704955.1. Taxonomy (NCBI): domain Eukaryota; kingdom Metazoa; phylum Chordata; class Chondrichthyes; family Pristiophoridae; genus Pristiophorus; species Pristiophorus japonicus. The sequence goes on along the minus strand of NC_091987.1, from coordinate 216,595,402 downwards.
CGGCCACTCGAGCCTGATCTGCCATTCAATGGCTGATCTTCTACCTCAACTCCACTTTTCCACCCAGTGAGAGTCAGCATCCTCAAGGGAGGGAGGGGGACCCGTACCCCAGTGAGGGGGGACCCGTACCCCAGTGAGGGGGGACCCGTACCCCAGTGAGGGGGGGAGAAGCTGTGCCCCAGTGAGGGGGGGGACCCATGCCCCAGTGAGGGGGGGAGAAGCTGTGCCCCAGTGAGGGGGGGAGAAGCTGTGCCCCAGTGAGGGGGGGACCTGTACCCCAGTGAGGGGGGGACCCGTACCCCAGTGAGGGGGGGAGAAGCTGTGCCCCAGTGAGGGGGGGACCTGTACCCCAGTGAGGGGGGGACCCGTACCCCAGTGAGGGGGGGAGAAGCTGTGCCCCAGTGAGGGGGGACCCATACCCCAGTAAGGGGGGGGACCCATGCCCCAGTGAGGGTAGGGGCCTGTGCCCCAGTGAGGGGGGGGGACACTTACCCCAGTGATGGGGGGGACCCATACCCCAGTAAGGGGGGGGACCCATGCCCCAGTGAGGGTAGGGGGCTGTGCCCCAGTGAGGGGGGGGGACCCGTACCCCAGTGAGGGGGGACCCGTACCCCAGTGAGGGGGGACCCGTACCCCAGTGAAGGGGGACCCATGCCCCAGTGAGGGTAGGGGGCTGTGCCCCAGTGAGGGGGGGGGACACTTACCCCAGTGATGGGGGGGGGGGCTGTGCCCCAGTGAGGGGGGGGGACCCGTACCCCAGTGAGGGGGGGAGAAGCTGTGCCCCAGTGAGGGGGGGAGAAGCTGTGCCCCAGTGAGGGGGGGACCTGTACCCCAGTGAGGGGGGACCCGTACCCCAGTGAAGGGGGACCCATACCCCAGTGAGGGGGGGAGAAGCTGTGCCCCAGTGAGGGGGGACCCATACCCCAGTAAGGGGGGGGACCCATGCCCCAGTGAGGGTAGGGGCCTGTGCCCCAGTGAGGGGGGGGGACACTTACCCCAGTGAGGGGGGGGACACTTACCCCAGTAAGGGGGGGGACCCATGCCCCAGTGAGGGTAGGGGGCTGTGCCCCAGTGAGGGGGGGGGACACTTACCCCAGTGATGGGGGGTGGGCTGTGCCCCAGTGAGGGGGGGGGACCCGTACCCCAGTGAGAGTCAGCACCTTCAGGGGAGGGGGGCGATTCATGGGGGGTGAGGAAGTCACTTTTTTGAACGCTCTAACTGAATGGATAGTTTTTATTAAACCTCGTCAGGGCTGGAACTGGAGGTGATCCTGAAATGAGAGGTTCAATTGTACTAATATCTTAAAATACTATTTAATGACTTAAAAAAAATTTATTCTTCATGTTCTTTAATATTCAATTATTTTTAAAATACTGAAAAGTACATTATATTTGAAGGAGAATGGAAATCTTTCAATTAATAAGATACCCCTCGGAAAGGTTATGGTAAGGAATGATTTAATGGGAAGGCTCTTACTTACTCAAATTAGTTAATTTTTTACTGCGAGGGAGTTTAACTCTGCACAGCGTCCAGACTTGATCGACTGGCCCAGATCATTCAAGGGGATGTTTGTGTGAGAGAGCTGCTTGTGGGTCCCAACACTTCTAGCAGGATGTTACCGGGGTTAGCGGGGTGGTGTCTGGGGTAAACTGGGATCTGACAAAATCATACTGTGGCCAGCTTAGTAACAGAGAGTCTGGTTCCAGTCAGACATCCTCTTCTCCTGCTAAATTTCTCCACTCCTCTCCTGAAGGTGCTGACTCTCACTGGGGTACATAACAACATAAGAAATAGAAGCAGGAGTTGGCCATTATGGCCCCTCGAGTTACAAAGTTCTGCAGTACAGAGGGACCTGGGGGTCCTTTTGCATGAAACACAAACAGATAGTATGCAGGTACAGCAAGTGATCAGGAAGGCCAATGGAATGTTGGCCTTTATTGCCAGGGGGATGGAGTATAAAAGCAGAGAAGTCCCTGTTGCCGATCCGTCCTAACTCCATCATCAGTGTGTGCACTGCCGGTGTTCCCACCCGACGGCGAAATTCTGTCAAGAAAATCTTCCTCCCGCCGGGCGGTGCCAAAAGCCACTTTTTCCCGACGGTGCAGCGAGGCTATGACCTTCTGCAATGGCGGTCTGGCTCCCGTTAATGGGGAGGGCGCTCTGCCGCTGCCGCCATGTTTTTTTTGTCGGCTGACTGCCATGTCGGGCCAACAATAGTGCCCCGGGTTCTCTCGGGTGCCCGGCCGAAACCCTCCCTGGTAGCCCAGTGGACCGAAGTTTAAACAATCGCACAGGCTCGCCCCTTTACGTGAAGGGGCGAGCCATGGCGACATGGCGCCGTGATGATGTTATAGCACCGCCCCCGTTATGACTGACTTCCGGTCCGCCTAGAGAAAACAATAGGCAACTTCAACCACCGCGGCAGTAAAAACAGCGGAAACGGTGGGTGTGTGTGTCCTGCTTCGGGCGGAGGGTAATTTCGGGCCCAAGATGTCTTCACTCTCAGGAGTTTATCCAGCTCCTGGTTGAAGACCTGCGACATGTTGTGGACCTCCATTCCGGAACTTGATGACTCTGTGTAAACAAGTACGCCCAGTGTCTTCCTGTCCTGTAGTGATGACCCTTCCTCCTCCCCTCCCTCCCTATTAACCCGTCCGCCCAAATACAATCAATTCCCTCCATCATTTGAAACACCTTAATCACGTCACCTTGAAGAGCGCACATCCCAGCCAAACCCGGACTGCCAGCTTGATGGGAAATGAACGAAGGATTTTTCTAATTAACTGCCACTCACACTTCTGTAATTTAACAGTTGGGTATTTTCACCGACGAACTGATGAAGTTTGACAGATCATTATTGAGAGCAGCCCTCCATTGGTCAAGAGTTGTCAATATGCTTTTTATCATAAGATTTATAAACTTTGGCAATTAAAGAATTAGAAATTGGCAGGGTATGAAGTCTAAGTGTTATTAAACTGCCATTGGACACTCAATTACAGTCTTGAGAATCCAGTAGCTAGGAGGTAAAACATGTCGATTATTGAGACTGGGAACTCACCATCTTTTAATGAATGTGCGTAGTTCATCATCTTGACAGATTTGGCAACGGGAATCTTCGACAAATGAAAGAAAGATACCAGCTTGTAACGCAGTGACGGCTCCACCAGACAGCTTGAACTCCACTCGCTGGGAACCCCCACCCCCACACCCTGGGACCCCCCCCACCCCACCCCCACTCGCTGGGATCACCCCCACACCCTGGGACCCCCCCCACCCCACCCCCACTCGCTGGGACCACCCCCACACCCTGGGACCCCCCCCACCCCCACCCCCACTCGCTGGGACCACCCCCACACCCTGGGACCCCCCCACCCCACCCCCACTCCCTGGGAACACCCCCACACCCTGGGATACCCCCCCACCCCCACTCACTGGGACCACCCCCCCATTCCCTGGGACACTCCCCCCCAAACTCTCTGGGACCCCCCTCCCACTCCTTTGGACCGCCCCCACTCCCTGGGACCCGCCCCCCACTCCCTGGGACCGCCCCCACTCCCTGGGACACTCCCCCCACACCCTGGGACCCCACCCCCCAACTCCCTGGGACCCCCCCACTCCCTGGGACCCGCCCCCCACTCCCTGGGACCGCCCCCACTCCCTGGGACCGCCCCCACTCCCTGGGACCCCCCCCCACTCCCTGGGACCCCCTCCCACTCCCTGCGACCGCCCCCACTCCCTGGGACCCCCCACCCACTCCCTGGGACACTCCCCCCCACTCCCTGGGACACTCCACCCACTCCCTGGGACCTGCCCCCAACTCCCTGGGACCCCCCCCCCCACTCCCTGGGACCCGCCCCCACTCCCTGGGACACTCCCCCCACTCCCTGGGACACTCCCCCCACTCCCTGGGACCCCCCCCCACTCCCTGGGACACTCCCCCCACACCCTGGGACCCCACCCCCCCACTCCCTGGGACACCCCCCCACTCCCTGGGACACTCCCCCCCACTCCCTGGGACCCCACCCCCCCACTTCCTGGGACACCCCCCCCACACCCTGGGACCCCACCCCCCCACTCTCTGGGACCCCCCCCCCCACTCACTGGTCACCTCTCTTCTGACCTTCAAACTCCTCACGACCCTGATCTTTGACCTTTCTGTTACCCCCTGCCAACCCCCATCTGTCCCCCCCTTGCTATAAGAACATAAGAAATAGGAGCAGGAGTCGCCCATTTGGCCCCTCGAGCCTGCTCCGCCATTCAATAAGATCATGGCTGATCTGATCTTGGACTCAGCTCCACTTCCCCGCCCGCTCCCCATAACCCTTCCCTCCCGTATCGCTCAAAAATCTGACGATCTCCATCTTAAATATATCCAATGACCCAGCCCCCACAGCTCTCTGGGCAGAGAATCCCACAGATTTACAACCCTCTGAGAGAAGAAATTCCTCCTCATCTCAGTTTTAAATGGGAGGCCCCTTATTCTGAAACTATGCCCCCTAGGTCTAGATTTCCCCACGAGGAGAAACATCCTCTCTGCATCCACCCAGTCCAGCCCCCTCAGTATCTTATATGTTTCAATAAGATTACCTCTCATTCTTCGAAACTCTATCCACTTGCGATCCATTGCCCTGTAAAATGTTCGAATACATCTCTTTGTACATAATGAATCGAAATATTATTATTCTTTCTCTTACCTCCAATCTCTCTCCCTCTCTTTATTGCAACTTTCTTCTCTCTCTATATTTTATTGATCTTACTATGATCAGTCTACCAACTTGCTCTTTCTCAGCTACAAATACCTTGCCTTACATCCTCTGAGGAAATCAAAACCCATCACACCACCTCTAATCTAATCCTTCCCGCCCTCCAAAAACCATGGAACTCCTTTCCTCCCTCAATCTTTTTTTCCTTCTACAATTGACAAGGTTTAAAATCTCGAGATCACTTTCCCTAATCACTGCCTTCCCTCCTGTTGCAGTTTTGGTCGTCCCATTATACGAGGGATACAAAGGCAATGGGGACGGAGCTTCACTGGGTGTGACCAAGGAAGAGGGGTGGGCCTTACAAAGTTGAGGCATTATTCGATACAACAGAGAAGATGGAACGGGTGACCTGATAGAGGTCTTCAAGAGTATGAAGGGTCCTGACAAGGTAAATATGAGGTCACTGAGACAATAACGTGAGGGCATAAATTTAAGAAAATCCCGGCAACGCTCACTCTTAGCTGAGAAAGAAAGACTTGGATTTATATAGCGCCTTTCACAAGCACCAAATGTCTCAAAACCCTTTTATCAGCCAATGAAGTACTTTTGGAGTGTAGTCACTGTTGTAATGTGGGAAACGTGACAGCAATGTGATAATGACCAGATAAACTGTTTTTCTTATGTTGATTGAGGGATAAATATTGGCCAGGACACTGGGGATAACTCCCCTGCTCTTCTTCGAGATAGTGCCGTGGGATCTTTTACACTCACCTTAGAGAGCAGACGGGGCCTCGGTTTAAAGTCTCATCCAAAAGACGGCACCTCCAACGGTGCGGCACTCCCTGAGTACTGCCCCTCCGACAGTGTGGCACTCCCTCAGTACTGCCCCTCCGACAGTGCGGCACTCCCTCAGTACTGCCCCTCCGACAGTGCGGCACTCCCTCAGTACTGCCCCTCCGACAGTGCGGCACTCCCTCAGTACTGCCCCTCCGACAGTGCGGCACTCCCTCAGTACTGCCCCTCCGACAGTGCGGCACTCCCTGAGTACTGCCCCTCTGACAGTGCGGCACTCCCTCAGTACTGCCCCTCCGACAGTGCGGCACTCCCTCAGTACTGCCCCTCCGACAGTGCGGCACTCCCTCAGTACTGCCCCTCCGACAGTGCAGCACTCCCTCAGTACTGCCCCTCCAACAGTGCGGCGCTCCCTCAGTGCTGCCCCTCCAACAGTGCGGCACTCCCTCAGTACTGCTCCTCTGACAGTGCGGCACTCCCTCAGTACTGCCCCTCCAACACTCCCTCAGTACTGCCCCTCCGACAGTGCGGCACTCCCTCAGTACTGCTCCTCCGACAGTGCGGCACTCCCTCAGTACTGCCCCTCCAACACTCCCTCAGTACTGCCCCTCCGACAGTGCGGCACTCCCTCAGTACTGCCCCTCCAACAGTGCGGCGCTCCCTCAGTACTGCCCCTCCAACAGTGCGGCACTCCCTCAGTACTGCCCCTCCGACACTCCCTCAGTACTGCCCCTCCGACAGTGCAGCACTCCCTCAGCACTGCACCAAAGTGTCAGCCTGGACTCTGTGCTCAAGTCCCTGGAGTGGGACTTGAACCCACAACCTTCTGACTCAGAGGCGAGTGTGCTGCCCACTGAGCCACAGCTGACTACCTCAAACTGAGGTATACGTGAGGTATAAGGGCAGCCAATGCTGTGGACCCAATATCCCAGAGAGAGCCCGTGCTTGTGGAGAAAGCCTCTGTGCTCCGGTGTGAGTCAGCACCTTCAGGAGAGGAGGAGACCCGTACCCCAGTGAGAGATTTGATCGAGTCTAAACTCTTAAAAAGGACGGGAATCAAACTTCAGAATGAGTTAGAAAACTAATCTGTCGGTTTTAGTACAGATCCTCTGAATTGACCAAAATGTCACTTTAATTGAATCTGATATGCGAGGTGCCAGTCACTTTAGATTCTATCTTTGCTCTGTTGGCGAAATGTGCGATGTATGGAATTACTCTGAAAGTGGAACTATTAGACTCACAATGGGAGGTTCCAGCATGGAGAAGTCAATCTCCAGCTAGTTCTGACTGAGTAACTGCTAATCTGCTTCCTGAGCCAATCCAGCCCTGGACAATCTGATCATCCGAAACCTCCTTCGTGGCTACAAAGGCAGCATCTGCGGAATTTTTACAACGATTTAGAATTTCTCATCATTGTTTTCAAATTGCTCTATGGCCTCGCCCCCTCCCTAGCTCTGTAATCTCCTCCTGCCCCTACAACTCTCCGAGATCTCTGTGCTCTCCAATTCTTACCTCTTGTGCATCGTCGATTTTTTAAGAGGAATCGAGTGCAAAAGCAAAGTAGTTATGCTTAACCTTTACAAATCACTGGTCGGCTTCAGCGGGAATATCGTGCCCAATTCTGGGCATCACACTTTATTTAGAAAGGTGTTAAGGCCTTGGAGAGGGTGCAGAGGGGATCTACTCATATGGTGCCAGGGATGAGGAACGTCAGCTATGTGGAGAGACATTAGAGGGAGCAGCGTGCAGCGGCCCGGCCTGGAAATCGCCGCCATCCCGGCCTGCAAGATCATCAGCAGGCCGGTGCCATTAGAGGGAGCAGCGTGTGATGGCATACCACTGCAGGGAGCAGCGCGTGCTGCTGCAGGAGGGCGACGGCTGACTGCAGTGCGGACAGGCACAGCAGGAGCGGCGAGGTCGGGGCGAAGGAGCGGCGGGAGATTGTAGAGGGACGTGATCGGAGCCCAGGAGAGGCGTGAGTTCGGGGCCCAGGAGAGGCGAGGGCCTAGGGGCACCACGGGCCCAGCCCACACTGCGATATGTGTGCGCGCACTAGGTCCGTGCAGCAGAGCTGGTCTCCAGTCATCTTGGTTAACCCTTGCCACCGGACCAAGACCCGAGCTCTGTCAAGCCCGTGTGGTGGCTGGTGTGCAACGGCCACCCCACGTTAAAAAAATCCAACCACAGGCATCTTCCACCCTTCAGGATGTAGTTCGGGATCCAGAATATTAGGTCCCTCATTGAAACACCTGTGAACTCATCCTTTTTCGGCGTGGAAGCAAGTCATCCTCGGTACGAGGGACCGCCTATGATGATGAGAGTCTGGAGAAGCTGGGGTTATCCTCCTTCGAGGAGAGAAGGTTAAGAGGAGATTTAATTGAGGTGTTCAAATTCATGAAAGGTTCTAATAGAGTCAAAAACTATTTTGGTAAAAGAACCAGAGGCGACATAAAGAAATAATTCTTTTACGCAGCGAGTTGTTGTGATCGGGAACGCGCTGCCTGAAAGGGCGGTGGGAGCAGATTCAATAGTAACTTTCAAAAGGGAATTGGATAAATACTTGGAGGAATAATCTGTTGGGCTATGGGGAATGCCTCTTCTCCGTCTACACCCTCCAGTTTAATTTTGTAAAAATTCATTCTTGAGATGTGGGCGTCGCTGGCAAGGCCGGCATTTATTGCCTGTCCCTAATTGCCCCTTGAGAAGGTGGTGGCACACCTCCTTCTTGAACTGCTGCAGTCCGTGTGGTGAAGGCACTCCCATAGTGATCTATGCAAGTCTCCATTACAAATCTCTACACCCTGCGTCTCTCTGTTCCTGCACAGTCAGATTCACCGCCCTCTGTGTAAAACGGTTAAATCTGTTCACCTTTCCCCCTCTAAGCTCCACCCCATCTACCTGTTTCGAAGGTTTGTGCCAATCGCCAACATTTTATCAGGGTCCAATTTATCCCTTAATAGTGTTGATTCCTTGAACATTCTCTCCTCTGATCCTTAACAGTAACAGTCTGATCCACAGATTCATTCCCCTCTTTGCAAAGTAGTGGCCAGAATTGCATCCAATATCCCAGGTGTGGCCCATACCAGTTCCCAGATTACTTTTTATGCCTGTCTATTAGCTTTAAATAATTTCTTACTTGGATTCCCAAATCTCTTTGCTCCGTCTTTCGGATGAGACGTTAAACCGAGGCCCCGTCTGCCCTCTCAGGTGGATGTAAAAGATCCCATGGCACTATTTCGAAGAAGAGCAGGGGAGTTATCCTGGTCAATATTTATCCCTCAATCAACATCACTAAAAACAGATTATCTGGTCATTGTCACATTGCTGTTTGTGGGAGCTTGCTGTGCGCAAATTGGCTGCCGCGTTTCCCACGTTACAACAGTGACGACACTCTAAAAGTACTTCATTGGCTGTAAAGCGCTTTGAGACGTCCGGTGGTCGAGAACGGTGCTATATAAAACCAAGTCTTTCGTTTTCTTATCTTCCCATTTATCTTTCTTAGTTCCAAAGTAATGACCTCACAGTTGCCCAGATACGCTGCATCTGCCACAGTTTTGCATACTCACTTAATCTGTCTATGTCCCCGAGCAACTTCCTGCTCCAACCTGCCTTGCTTACTGTCCTTCCTAACTTAGTGTCGTCTGCAAACCTGGATAGACAACTCTCTAATCCTTCATCTGAGTCATTAATAAATACGGTGACGAGCTGAGGCACAGGTACAGATCCCTGGGGAACGCCACATCCCACCAATCACACAGCCTTTATCCCCACCCTCTACCTTTCAGACGCTGCAGATCAAAGTTCCCTGTGTGGTCAATAATGAAGAAGAAAGTCATGGGCTGCAGGAGGATATCAATCTGCTGGTCAGTTGGACAGAACAGTGGCAAATGGAATTTAACTCGGAGAAGTGAGAGGTAATGCACTTGGGGAGGGCTAATAAGAAAAGGGTCTACACATTAAGCGGTAGGCTACTTAGAAGTGTAAATGAACAAAGGGACTTTGGAGTGCTTATCCACAGATTCCTGAAAGTAGCAGGCCAGGTGGCTAAGGTGGTTAAGAAGGCATACGGAATGCTTGCCTTTATTGGCCGTGGCATAGAATATAAGAGCAGGGAGGTTGTGCTTAAATTGTATAATACACTGGTTAGGCCACAGCTGGAGTACTGCATGCAATTCTGGTCGCCGTATTATAGGAAGGACGTGATTGCACTAGAGAGGGTGCAGAGGAGATTTACTAGGATGCTGCCTGGAATGGAGAATCTTAGTTATGAGGACAGATTGGATAGGCTGGGTTTGTTCTCATTGTAACAGAGGAGGCTGAGAGGAGACCTCATTGAGATGTATAAAATTTTGAGGGGCCTGGATGTAGTGGATAGCAAGGGCCTATTTCCCTTGGTGGAGGGGTCAATTACGAGGGGGCATAGTGGTTGGTGGAAGGTTCAGAGGGGATTTGAAGAGAAGCTTCTTCATGCACAGGGTTGTGGGGGTCTGGAACTCACTGCCTAGAAAGGTGATGGATGCAGAAACTGTTGTGTATGCATGCCTGTTTATTGTGTGATGTCTGTAACACTGTTATGCCACCTTGAATGTACCCTTATACTGTTAACATCTTACCGGTACACCAGAGGGTGCTGTTGCTGGAGACCTAGTGGTTGCCTGCACACGGCAGGTAACCCAGTATAAAAGGGAACTCACAGCTTGTTGTCGTCACTCAGGAGCTGCAAATAAAGGACTACAGGTCTACACAGTTTAAGTATCATACCCTGCCTCGTGGAATCATTACTAAAGGTGCCTACATACACTACAGAAACCTTCACCACATTTAAAAGGTGGTTGGATGGGCAGTTGAAGTGCTGTAACCTGCAGGGTTACGGACCTAGAGTTGGTAAGTGGGGTTAGACTGGATAACCTCTTGTTGGCTGGCGCAGATACGATGGTAAGTACTGCAGGGAATCGAATCCGGCCAGGGTGATCTCCTAGACTAGTTTCAATTGCCTGGATGGATCAGAGAGGAACGTTTCAAGATTTTTTTCCCCAATTGGTCTGGGTTTTTATCTAGTTTTTGCCTCTCCCAGGAGATCACATGGCTCCGGTTGGGGTGGAGTGTAGAATGTTTCAGTATAAGGCGTGTCGCAGTTGTGTGGGGCGGACTGGTTGGGCCGGGTGCTCTTTACCTTTCCGTCATTGTTCATTGTTCATAGGTTTATATGTAACCTTCAGGGCTGCTGACCGAGGGCCGTGCGGCTCTTTGTCGGCCGGCGTGGACACGATGGGCCGGAGTGGTCTCCTTCTGCGCTGTAAATTTCTATGTTTCTACATTTCTTAATTTTTCTGTTGGGTGTGAGGTCCCTTTAAGGGGCTGTGTGGTGCAGATATTCCGATCAAGAAGCCCATGAGTCGGCTGGCTGGGAGGTCCGGAGAGCTGCAAGGGAATAATTGCTGCAGGCCTTTAAATGCTGCTGCTGTCCATTCGATTCCACCCCGTCTCCCGCAGGCAGACTCAATGCATCAGTGGCGTCCCTGAAGCCAGGGGCTGGCCTGGAATATTTTAATTAGGGTAACTCCGGCAGATCTGACTATGATTTGCGCTCTGCCCTACATTTGCTCGGGATTTCACGGCTAAAGGAATATCTAGGATTCATATTTAGATAACATCCATTGGCGCTCCTTTATCTATCTTATTAGTGACAAAGCCACCTTCATTATCTTCATTATCTCCTTCACTTATCTTCATTATCTTCACCAGTGTCAGCCATGTGGAATAGCAGAGATCCTTGCTGTGATAAGATATAATCTGAAGCTCTCTGTCTGGCCTACGGTTATTTGAGCCAGAAATTATTAAATTCGAATAGATTCTTTGATATTCTACACATTAGTTTCTTTCTACTCTCCCCTACGCTCCTGGAAGAGGTGTCTCTCACTGTGACGCTGGTTGACCTCTGCGACCCACTCCCAGTTGACCTTTGCCCTACAACCCTCCGAGACCTCAGCGCTCCTACGATTGCGGTGTCCTGCGCAGACCCGATTTTAAACATTCCACCATTGGCGGCCGTGCCTTCAGCTGCCTGGGCCCTAAGCTCTGGAACTCCCTCCCTAAACCTCTCCGCCTCTCTAGCCCTCTCCCCCCCTTTAAGACGCTCCCCAAAACCTGTCACCTGCCCTAATATCCCCCTATGTTGCTCGCTGTCAAACTTTGTCTGATCACGCTCCTGCGAAGCGTCCTGCGATGTTTTACTACGTTAAAGGCGCTTTATAAATACAAGTTGTTGTTGTATGAATTTTGACAGTGCGGACAGGCAAGGTGATCAAATGTGCGGAACCTCAGCCAAGCCCAGAGCAGCTCTCAGGCATGATCTGCCCAGCGATGGTGATCAGGAGTGGGAACACGGGCTGATTTACTCCTCTGCGTAACACAAGGTGTGCTGAGGCTAAATTGCAGTCACCCGCCTACTGGTCTCGGCGGAGATTAGTAGCTTAGCACAAACCTGGGACCTTTCTCGTCTACATGTCTCAGCTACGTGTTGTATAAACCTGGGAGTCACTCAATGATTCCCAAATTGTTTAATACAACGTCCATCCTCATTAACCGTTCACATCACTAATCAGATGCTGAGCTCCTTTCTGCTCTCATCTCTGTCAATACAAGTGATGTTTGACGCTTGTAAAATTGACGTTTCCTAGCGATTGTCCAAGGGCCCACAGAGCCCAAAACCAATGAGTCTGAGAGGAGCAGGAGCGAGGATGAGATGAATTAGGAACTAGCAGGTAGGCGAAGATAAATGGGTCATTTCCTGTGAAGCTATTTCCTTGCAATGATTCCCTCTGCTACCTGACCTCATGTTCAACACCACCATTTCTGACTAGAAAGAAAGACTTGCATTTCTATAGCGCCTTTTACGACCACCGGACTTCTCAAAGCGCTTTACAGCCAATGAAGTACTTTTGGAGTGTAGTCACTGTTGTAATGTGGGAAACGCAGCAGCCAATTTACGCTCAGCAAGCTCCCACAAACAGCAATGTGATAATGACCCAGATCATCTGTTTTTGTTGATTGAGGGCTAAATATTGGCCCCAGGTCACCGGGAATAACTCCCCTGCTCTTCTTCGAAATAGGTTCTTTTACGCCCACCCGAGAGAGCAGACGGGGGCTCGGTTTAACGTCTCATCCCAAAGACTAGGGACATGAACACATTCGATAGATAGGCAGGAAAAGACCAACTGGTCCCTAAAGCCAGCTCCACAGTCAGGATGACTGGAGCATCGTGGCTAAACTCATTCTCCCTATCGTTCTTGAAGGTAGGAATTTTTCTCATCTCTTCTCTTGACATTTTCCAAGGCCACTGTATCACCATGTGGAGGGAGTAAAACTGGGTGTGGTACTCCCAAATCAGTCTGACCAGTGATCTTTTACACCAGAGGTACTGTACGAGTTTGCAGCTCGATTGCCCCATAGATTTAAAGGAGTAAAGCAAAAAGTGCGTTTTGGTGCTAACCAATCGATGCTAACTTTACTGGCTGTTTTTTTGACGTTCTTCCTTTGAAATGGATGATGAGAAGCCGGCTGATTATCCAGTAACAAGGCTCAAGATTCAGTCCCACACGGGAAACCTCCGACAGAAAGGTCATCGGCCTGAGTTGTTAACCTTACGTTTCCCCCTATACAGATGTTGCCTGACCAGCTGAGTGTTTCCAGCAATTTCTGTCCTTATCTGGTTTAGAAGCTAAAGTCTCATAGTTCAGGTGACAAGGGCCATCATGTCCGATAACAGCACCAGAAGCAAATCGAGCATCTCCTTTAAGCAGGCAGGGGTCCCATGGAATCCCACCTGTAGCGAGGCTCCACCTACATCCGATTTGCATTGAGGTCCATCGCTGACGGGGATGTGCTATTCACAGATACACTTTATCTATCACAACGGGCATAATAGAGTGGGGTCTGGTGTATAAATTGGACAAGAGATTATATAGACAGAGGTGTACTTGTGTCGGCTATAATATATGTACCTGTGAGTATGCTCACGGGTTTGTGGAGCCATTGCTGAGGTTGCAGCCCCTCTTCCATTATTTGAAGGGGCTGCTCCTCAAATTCTGGTTGCACTTCAGTCCCACACTCCTGATCTTTGGGCACCCTGTGTGGAGGGGAGCGGGCAGGTCGAAAGGCCTCCTCGTAGGACTGCTCCTGGGCATGGCCAAGGGGGCCATCAACCGGTCGAGGCAGCAGGCGGTCGAGGGGGTCGTTCAGCCCGACTGCCTGCCTCTCTTCCGCGCCTACATCCGGACCAGGGTGTCCCTGGAGATGGAGCACGCGGTGTCCACCGGTACGCTTGCGGCCTTCCGCGAGAGGTGGGCGCCGGAGGGACTGGAGTGCATCATCTCAACAGGGAACAACATTTTAATTTAATTTGATTTGTCAGGGTTCCCATTAATGTTTGTTAGTTAATTTGTGTTTATTTGTGCCCTCACAAAAGGAGCACTTGAATTAATCTACTACCAAACTAGTTGTAGAGCTGTTGCATTGGGAGTTGCATTCACAAGACTCAATAAAACCCCAGCCAGTTGGGTTCGGGGGATCCACGATGGGGCAGGTGATTGTGAGCCTGGTGGATGAACTGGTAATGTGGAGTGTGATTGTTAAACCTTTGTTAACAAACCAACTAGTTCCTAATAGCAATGTGTTGCTATGAATTCTTAAGCAAAGGACCCATGAAACAAATACATTACATAGGTCTAAGCACATTTCTCAGGAACACTTAAATAGAAGTTACAACAAGGATACAAAGACCGACCAGTGGGTGTTGGTGTTTACATGAGCAAACAGTCCCAATCGCATTTACCTGCCCTATTCCCATATCCCTTCAATCCCTTTCCCTCCATCCCCCTCTCCGATTTAATCTTCAATGATGACATAGTTTCCACCTCAACCACTGACCCTGGCAGTGACTCCCACAGTCCCATTACCCTGTATGTGTGACTCCCAGTCCAACCGTGCCCTGTGTGTGTGACTCCCAGTGCCATTGCTCTGTGTGTGTGACTCTCACAGTCCAACTGCCCTGTGTGTGTGACTCCCACAGTCCCATTGCCCTGTGTGTGTGACTCCCACAGTCCCATTGCCCTGTGTGTGTGACTCCCACAGTCCCATTGCCCTGTGTGTGTGACTCCCACAGTCCCATTGCTCTGTGTGTGTGACTCTCACAGTCCCATTGCCCTGTGTGTGTGACTCCCACAGTCCCATTGCTCTGTGTGTGTGACTCTCACAGTCCCATTGCCCTGTGTGTGTGACTCCCACAGTCCCACCGCTCTGTGTGTGTGATGCCCAGTCCCACCGTGCCCTGTGTGTGTGACTCCCACAGTCCCACCGTGCCCTGTGTGTGTGACTCCCACAGTCCCATTGCCCTGTGTGTGACTCCCACAGTCCCATTGCCCTGTGTGTGTGACTCCCACAGTCCCATTGCCCTGTGTGTGTGACTCCCACAGTCCCATTGCCCTGTGTGTGTGACTCCCACAGTCCCATTGCCCTGTGTGTGTGACTCTCACAGTCCCACCGCTCTGTGTGTGTGACTCCCACAGTCCCATTGCCCTGTGTGTGTGACTCCCACAGTCCCATTGCCCTGTGTGTGTGACTCCCACAGTCCCACCATTCTGTGTGTGACTCCCACAGTCCCATTGCCCTGTGTGTGTGACTCCCACAGTCCCATTGCTCTGTGTGTGTGACTCCCACAGTCCCACCGTTCTGTGTGTGTGACTCCCACAGTCCCATTGCTCTGTGTGTGTGACTCCCACAGTCCCACCGTTCTGTGTGTGTGACTCCCACAGTCCCACCGCTCTGTGTGTGTGACTCCCAGTTCCATTGCACTGTGTGTGTGACTCTCACAGTCCCATTGCCCTGTGTGTGTGACTCCCACAGTCCCATTGCCCTGTGTGTGTGACTCCCACAGTCCCACCGTGCCCTGTGTGTGTGACTCTCACAGTCCCATTGCCCTGTGTGTGTGACTCTCACAGTCCCATTGCCCTGTGGTGTGACTCCCACAGTCCCATTGCCCTGTGGTGTGACTCCCACAGTCCCATTGCCCTGTGTGTGTGAATCCCACAGTCCCACCGCTCTGTGTGTGTGTCTCTCACAGTCCCACCGCTCTGTGTGTGTGTCTCTCACAGTCCCATTGCCCTGTGCGTGCGACTCCCACAGTCCCACCGCTCTGTGTGTGTGACTCACAGTCCCATTGCCCTGTGTGTGTGACTCTCACAGTCGCATTGCCCTGTGTGTGTGACTCCCACAGTCCATTGCCCTGTGTGTGTGACTGTCACAGTCCCATTGCTCTGTGTGTGTGTCTCCCACAGTCCCATTGCCCTGTGTGTGTGAATCCCACAGTCCCACCGCTCTCTGTGTGTGTCTCTCACAGTCCCACCGCTCTGTGTGTGTGACTCACAGTCCCATTGCCCTGTGTGTGTGACTCCCACAGTCCCATTGCCCTGTGTGTGACTCCCACAGTCCCATTGCCCTGTGTGTGTGACTCCCACAGTCCCATTTCCCTGTGTGTGTGACTCCCATATTCTCATTGCCCTGTGTGTGACTCCCTTAGTCCCATTGCCCTGTGTGTGTGACTCTCACAGTCCCACCGCTCTGTGTGTGTGACTCCCACAGTCCCATTGCCCTGTGTGTGTGACTCCCACAGTCCCATTGCCCTGTGTGTGTGACTCCCACAGTCCCACCGCTCTGTGTGTGTGACTCCCACAGTCCCACCGTTCTGTGTGTGTGACTCTCACAGTCCCACCGTTCTGTGTGTGTGTCTCCCACAGTCCCACCGCGCTGTGTGTGTAACTCCCACAGTCCCATTGCTCTGTGTGTGTGACTCCCGTAGTCCCATTGCCCTGTGTGTGTGACTCCCACAGTCCCATTGCTCTGTGTGTGTGTGACTCCCACAGTCCCACCGTTCTGTGTGTGTGACTCCCACAGTCCCATTGCTCTGTGTGTGTGACTCCCACAGTCCCACCGTTCTGTGTGTGTGACTCCCACAGTCCCACCGCTCTGTGTGTGTGACTCCCAGTTCCATTGCACTGTGTGTGTGACTCCCACAGTCCCACCGTGCCCTGTGTGTGTGACTCTCACAGTCCCATTGCCCTGTGTGTGTGACTCTCACAGTCCCATTGCCCTGTGTGTGTGACTCCCACAGTCCCATTGCCCTGTGTGTGTGGCTCTCACAGTCCCATTGCCCTGTGTGTGTGACTCCCACAGTCCATTGCCCTGTGTGTGACTGTCACAGTCCCATTGCTCTGTGTGTGTGTCTCCCACAGTCCCATTGCCCTGTGTGTGTGAATCCCACAGTCCCACCGCTCTCTGTGTGTGTCTCTCACAGTCCCACCGCTCTGTGTGTGTGACTCACAGTCCCATTGCCCTGTGTGTGTGACTCCCACAGTCCCATTGCCCTGTGTGTGACTCCCACAGTCCCATTGCCCTGTGTGTGTGACTCCCACAGTCCCATTTCCCTGTGTGTGTGACTCCCATATTCTCATTGCCCTGTATGTGTGACTCCCTTAGTCCCATTGCCCTGTGTGTGTGACTCTCACAGTCCCACCGCTCTGTGTGTGTGACTCCCACAGTCCCATTGCCCTGTGTGTGTGACTCCCACAGTCCCATTGCCCTGTGTGTGTGACTCCCACAGTCCCACCGCTCTGTGTGTGTGACTCCCACAGTCCCACCGTTCTGTGTGTGTGACTCTCACAGTCCCACCGTTCTGTGTGTGTGTCTCCCACAGTCCCACCGCGCTGTGTGTGTAACTCCCACAGTCCCATTGCTCTGTGTGTGTGACTCCCGTAGTCCCATTGCCCTGTGTGTGTGAATCCCACAGTCCCACCGCTCTGTGTGTGTGTCTCTCACAGTCCCACCGCTCTGTGTGTGGGTCTCCCACAGTCCCATTGCCCTGTGTGTGTGACTCCCACAGTCCCACCGCTCTGTGTGTGTGACTCACAGTCCCATTGCCCTGTGTGTGTGACTCTCACAGTCCCATTGCCCTGTGTGTGTGACTCCCAACAGTCCATTGCCCTGTGTGTGTGACTGTCACAGTCCCATTGCTCTGTGTGTATGTCTCCCACAGTCCCATTGCCCTGTGTGTGTGAATCCCACAGTCCCACCGCTCTCTGTGTGTGTCTCTCACAGTCCCACCGCTCTGTGTGTGTGACTCACAGTCCCATTGCCCTGTGTGTGTGACTCCCACAGTCCCATTGCCCTGTGTGTGACTCCCACAGTCCCATTGCCCTGTGTGTGTGACTCCCACAGTCCCATTTCCCTGTGTGTGTGACTCCCATATTCCCATTGCCCTGTGTGTGTGACTCCCTTAGTCCCATTGCCCTGTGTGTGTGACTCTCACAGTCCCACCGCTCTGTGTGTGTGACTCCCACAGTCCCATTGCCCTGTGTGTGTGACTCCCACAGTCCCATTGCCCTGTGTGTGTGACTCCCTTAGTCCCATTGCCCTGTGTGTGTGACTCCCACAGTCCCACCGCTGTGTGTGTGTGACTCCCACAGTCCCACCGTTCTGTGTGTGTGACTCTCACAGTCCCACCGTTCTGTGTGTGTGTCTCCCACAGTCCCACCGCTCTGTGTGTGTAACTCCCACAGTCCCATTGCTCTGTGTGTGTGACTCCCACAGTCCCACCGTTCTGTGTGTGTGACTCCCACAGTCCCATTGCCCTGTGTGTGTGACTCCCGCAGTCCCATTGCCCTGTGTGTGTGAGTCCCGCAGTCCCATTGCTCTGTGTGTGTGACTCCCACAGTCCCACCGTTCTGTGTGTGTGACTCCCACAGTCCCATTGCTCTGTGTGTGTGACTCCCACAGTCCCACCGTTCTGTGTGTGTGACTCCCACAGTCCCACCGCTCTGTGTGTGTGACTCCCAGTTCCATTGCACTGTGTGTGTGACTCTCTCAGTCCCATTGCCCTGTGTGTGTGACTCCCACAGTCCCATTGCCCTGTGTGTGTGACTCCCACAGTCCCACCGTGCCCTGTGTGTGTGACTCTCACAGTCCCATTGCCCTGTGTGTGTGACTCTCACAGTCCATTGCCCTGTGTGTGTGACTGTCACAGACCCATTGCTCTGTGTGTGTGTCTCCCACAGTCCCATTGCCCTGTGTGTGTGACTCCCACAGTCCCACCGCTCTGTCTGACTCCCAGTCCCATTGCCCTGTGTGTGTGACTCCCAGTCCCATTGCCTTCTGTGTGTGACTCTCACAGTCCCATTGCCCTGTGTGTGTGACTCCCACTGTCCCATTGCCCTGTGTGTGTGTCTCGCACAGTCCCACCGCTCTGTGTGTGTGACTCTCACAGTCCCACCGCTCTGTGTGTGTGACTCTCACAGTCCCATTGCCCTGTGTGTGTGACTCTCACAGTCCCATTGCCCTGTGTGTGTGACTCCCACAGTCCCATTGCCCTGTGTGTGTGACTCCCACAGTCCCACCGTTCTATGTGTGCGACTCCCACTGCCCTGTGTGTGTGACTCCCACAGTCCCATTGCTCTGTGTGTGTGACTCTCACAGTCCCACTGCCCTGTGTGTGTGAATCCCACAATCCCATTGCCCTGTGTCTGTGACTCCCACAGTCCCTCTGCCCTGTGTGTGTGACTCCCACAGTCCCATTGCCCTGTGTGTGTGACTCCCACAGTCACATTGCGCTGTGTGTGTGACTCTCACAGTCCTACCGCTCTGTGTGTGTGACTCCCACAGTCCCATTGCCCTGTGTGTGTGACTCCCACAGTCCCATTGCCCTGTGTGTGTGACTCACACAGTCCCATTGCGCTGTGTGTGTGACTCCCACAGTCCCAATGCCCTGTGTTTGTGACTCCCACAGTCCCATTGCCCTGTGTGTGAGACACGAACAATCCCATTGGCCTGTGTGTGTGACTCCCACAGTCCCATTGCCCTGTGTGTGTGACTCCCACAGTCCCATTGCCCTGTGTGTGTGACTCCCACACTCCCACCGCTCTGTGTGTGTGACTCCCACAGTCCCATTGCCCAGTGTGACTCCCAGTCCCATTGCCCTGTGTGTGTGACTCTCACAGTCCCATTGCCCTGTGTGTGTGACTCCCACAGTCCCATTGCCCTGTGTGTGTGACTCCCACAGTCCCATTGCCCTGTGCGTGTGACTCTCAAAGTCCCATTGCCCTGTGTGTGTGACTCCCACAGTCCCACCGTTCTGTGTGTGTGACTCTCACAGTCCCACAGCTCTGTGTGTGTGTCTCCCACAGTCCCACCGCTCTGTGTGTGTGACTCCCACAGTCCCATTGCTCTGTGTGTGTGACTCCCACAGTCCCATTGCCCAGTGTGTGTGACACCCACAGTCCCATTGCCCTGTGTGTGTGACTCCCAGTCCCATTGCCCTGTGTGTGCGACTCTCACAGTCCCATTGCCCTGTGTGTGTGACTCCCAGTCTCATTGCCCTGTGTTTGAGACTCCCACAGTCCCATTGCCCTGTGTGTGAGACACTAACAATCCCATTGGCCTGTGTGTGTGACTCCCACAGTCCCATTGCCCTGTGTGTGTGACTCCCACAGTCCCATTGCCCTGTGCGTGTGACTCTCAAAGTCCCATTGCCCTGTGTGTGTGACTCCCACAGTCCCACCGTTCTGTGTGTGTGACTCTCACAGTCCCACAGCTCTGTGTGTGTGTCTCCCACAGTCCCACCGCTCTGTGTGTGTGACTCCCACAGTCCCATTGCTCTGTGTGTGTGACTCCCACAGTCCCATTGCCCTGTGTGTGTGACTCCCACAGTCCCATTGCCCAGTGTGACTCCCAGTCCCATTGCCCTGTGTGTGTGTCTCCCACAGTCCCATTGCCCTGTGTGTGTGACTCCCACAGTCCCACCGCTCTGTGTGTGTGACTCACAGTCCCATTGCCCTGTGTGTGTGACTCTCACAGTCCCATTGCCCTGTGTGTGTGACTCCCACAGTCCCAACGTTCTGTGTGTGTGACTCCCACAGTCCCATTGCCCTGTGTGTGTGACTCTCACAGTCCCATTGCCCTGTGTGTGTGACTCCCACAGTCCCATTGCCCTGTGTGTGTGACTCCCACAGTCCCACCGTTATGTGTGTGACTCCCACAGTCCCATTGCCCTGTGTGTGTGACTCCCACAGTCCCACCGTTCTGTGTGTGTGACTCTCACAGTCCCATTGCCCTGTGTGTGTGACTCCCACAGTCCCATTGCCCAGTGTGTGTGACACCCACAGTCCCATTGCCCTGTGTGTGTGACTCCCAGTCCCATTGCCCTGTGTGTGCGACTCTCACAGTCCCATTGCCCTGTGTGTGTGACTCCCACAGTCCCACCGTTATGTGTGTGTGACTCCCACAGTCCCAGTGCCCTGTGTGTGTGACTCACAATCCCATTGCCCTGTGTGTGTGACTCCCACAGTCCCATTGCCCTGTGTGTGTGACTCCCACAGTCCCACCGTTATGTGTGTGTGACTCCCACAGTCCCAGTGCCCTGTGTGTGTGACTCACAGTCCCATTGCCCTGTGTGTGTGACTCCCACAATCTCACCGTGCCCTGTGTGTGTGACTCTCACAGTCTCACCGTGCCCTGTGTGTGTGACTCTCACAGTCTCACCGTGCCCTGTGTGTGTGACTCCCACAGTCCCATTTCTTTGTGTGTGTGAATCCCACAATCCCATTGCCCTGTGTGTGTGATTCCCAGTCCCACCGTACCCTGTGTGTTTGACTCTCACAGTCTCACCGTGCTCTGTGTGTGTGACTCCCACAGTCCCATTGCTCTGTGTGTGTGACTCCCAGTCCCACCGTACCCTGTGTGTGTGACTCTCACAGTCTCACCGTGCCCTGTGTGTGTGACTCCCACAGTCCCAGCGCTCTGTGTGTGTGTCTCCCACAGTCCCACCGCTCTGTGTGTGTGACTCCCACAGTCACATCGTTCTGTGTGTGTGACTCCCACAGTCCCACCGCTCTGTGTGTGTGACTCCCACAGTCCCATCGTTCTGTGTGTGTGACTCCCACAGTCCCACCGCTCTGTGTGTGTGTCTCCCACAGTCCCATTGCTCTGTGTGTGTGTCTCCCACAGTTCCATTGCTCTGTGTGTGTGACAACCACAGTCCCATTGCCCTGTGTGTGTGACTCCCACAGTCCCATTGCCCTGTGTGTGTGACTCTCACAGTCCCATTGCCCTGGGTGTGTGTCTCCCACAGTCCCATTGCCCTGTGTGTGTGTCTCCCACAGTCCCATTGCCCTGTGTGTGTGTCTCCCACAGTCCCATTGCCCTGTGTGTGTGACTCCCACAGTGCCACCGTGCCCTGTGTGTGTGACTCCCACAGTCCCACCGTTCTGTGTGTGTGACTCCCACAGTCCCATTGCCCTGTGTGTGTGACTCCCACAGTCCCATTGCCCTGTGAGTGTGAATCCCACAGTCCCACCGCTCTGTGTGTGTGTCTCCCACAGTCCCATTGCCCTGTGTGTGTGACTCCCACAGTCCCACCGCTCTGTGTGTGTGACTCACAGTCCCATTGCCCTGTGTGTGTGACTCTCACAGTCCCATTGCCCTGTATGTGTGACTCCCACAGTCCCAACGTTCTGTGTGTGTGACTCCCACAGTCCCATTGCCCTGTGTGTGTGACTCACAGTCCCATTGCCCTGTGTGTGTGACTCTCACAGTCCCATTGACCTGTGTGTGTGACTCCCACAGTCCCATTGCCCTGTGTGTGTGACTCCCACAGTCCCACCGTTATGTGTGTGTGACTCCCACAGTCCCATTGCCCTGTGTGTGTGACTCCCACAGTCCCACCGTTCTGTGTGTGTGACTCTCACAGTCCCATTGCCCTGTGTGTGTGACTCCCACAGTCCCATTGCCCAGTGTGTGTGACACCCACAGTCCCACCGTGCCCTGTGTGTGTGACTCCCAGTCCCATTGCCCTGTGCGTGTGACTCTCACAGTCCCATTGCCCTGTGTGTGTAACTCCCACAGTCCCATTGCCCTGTGTGTGTGAATTCCACAGTCCCACCGCTCTGTGTGTGTGTCTCCCACAGTCCCATTGCCCTGTGTGTGTGACTCCCACAGTCCCACCGCTCTATGTGTGTGACTCACAGTCCCATTGCCCTGTGTGTGTGACTCTCACAGTCCCATTGCCCTGTGTGTGTGACTCCCACAGTCCCAACGTTCTGTGTGTGTGACTCCCACAGTCCCATTGCCCTGTGTGTGTGACTCACAGTCCCATTGCCCTGTGTGTGTGACTCTCACAGTCCCATTGCCCTGTGTGTGTGACTCCCACAGTACCATTGACCTGTGTGTGTGACTCCCACAGTCCCACCGTTATGTGTGTGTGACTCCCACAGTCCCAGTGCCCTGTGTGTGTGACTCACAATCCCATTGCCCTGTGTGTGTGACTCCCACAGTCCCATTGCCCTGTGTGTGTGACTCCCACAGTCCCACCGTTATGTGTGTGTGACTCCCACAGTCCCAGTGCCCTGTGTGTGTGACTCACAGTCCCATTGCCCTGTGTGTGTGACTCCCACAGTCTCACCGTGCCCTGTGTGTGTGACTCTCACAGTCTCACCGTGCCCAGTGTGTGTGACTCCCAGTCCCACCGTGCCCTGTGTGTGTGACTCCCACAGTCCCACCGTTATGTGTGTGTGACTCGCACAGTCCCATTTCTTTGTGTGTGTGAATCCCACAATCCCATTGCCCTGTGTGTGCGATTCCCAGTCCCACCGTACCCTGTGTGTTTGACTCTCACAGTCTCACCGTGCTCTGTGTGTGTGACTCCCACAGTCCCATTGCTCTGTGTGTGTGACTCCCAGACCCACCGTACCCTGTGTGTGTGACTCTCACAGTCTCACCGTGCCCTGTGTGTGTGACTCCCACAGACCCATCGCTCTGTGTGTGTATCTCCCACAGTCCCACCGCTCTGTGTGTGTGACTCCCACAGTCCCATCGTTCTGTGTGTGTGACTCCCACAGTCCCACCGCTCTGTGTGTGTGACTCCCACAGTCCCATTGCCCTGTGTGTGTGACTCCCACAGTCCCATCGTTCTGTGTGTGTGACTCCCACAGTCCCACCGCTCTGTGTGTGTGTCTCCCACAGTCCCATTGCTCTGTGTGTGTGTCTCCCACAGTTCCATTGCTCTGTGTGTGTGACTCCCACAGTCCCATTGCCCTGTGTGTGTGACTCCCACAGTCCCATTGCCCTGTGTGTGTGACTCTCGCAGTCCCATTGCCCTGGGTGTGTGTCTCCCACAGTCCCATTGCCCTGGGTGTGTGTCTCCCACAGTCCCATTGCCCTGGGTGTGTGTCTCCCACAGTCCCATTGCCCTGGGTGTGTGACTCCCACAGTGCCACCGTGCCCTGTGTGTGTGACTCCCACAGTCCCACCGTTCTGTGTGTGTGACTCCCACAGTCCCATTGCCCTGTGTGTGTGACTCCCACAGTCCCATTGCTCTGTGTGTGTGACTCCCACAGTCCCACCGTTCTGTGTGTGTGACTCCCACAGTCCCATTGCCCTGTGTGTGTGACTCTCACAGTCCCATTGCTCTGTGTGTGTGTCTCCCACAGTCACATTGCCCTGTGTGTGTGACTCCCATAGTCCCACCGCTCTGTGTGACTCCTAGTCCCATTGCCCTGTGTGTGTGACTCTCACAGTCCCATTGCCCTGTGTGTGTGACTCCCACAGTCACATTGCCCTGTGTGTGTGTTTCTCACAGTCCCACCGCTCTGTGTGTGTGACTCCCACAGTCCCACCGCTCTGTGTGTCTCCCACAGTCCCATTGCTCTGTGTGTGTGACTCCCACAGTCCCATTGCCCTGTGTGTGTGACCCCCCCAGTCCCATTGCCCTGTGTGTGTGACTCTCACAGTCCCATTGCCCTGTGTGTGTGACCCCCCCAGTCCCATTGCCCTGTGTGTGTGATACCCACAGTCCCATTGCTCTGTGTGTGTGTCTCCCACAGTCCCATTGCCCTGTGTGTGTGTCTCCCACAGTCCCATTGCCCTGTGTGTGTGTCTCCCACAATCCCATTGCCCTGTGTGTGTGACTCCCACAGTCCCATTGCTCTGTGTGTGTGAATCCCACAGTTCTGTTTGTGTGACTCCCACAGTCCTATTGCTCTGTGTGTGTGACTCCCACAGTTCTGTGTGTGTGTGACTCCCACAGTCCCATTGCCCTGTGTGTGTGTGACTCCCGCAGTCCCATTGCTCTGTGTGTGTGACTCCCACAGTCCCATTGCTCTGTGTGTGTGACTCCCACAGTCCCACCGTTCTGTGTGTGTGACTCCCACAGTCCCATTGCCCTGTGTGTGTGACTCCCACAGTCCCATTGCTCTGTGTGTGTGACTCCCACAGTCCCATTGCTCTGTGTGTGTGACTCCCAGTTCCATTGCCCTGTGTGTGTGACTCACAGTCCCATTGCCCTGTGTGTGTGACTCTCACAGTCCCATTGCCCTGTGTGTGTGACTCCCACAGTCCCATTGCCCTGTGTGTGTGACTCCCACAGTCCCACCGCTCTGTGTGCGTGATTCCCAGTCCCATTGCCCTGTGTGTGTGTCTCCCACAGTTCCATTGCTCTGTGTGTGTGACAACCACAGTCCCATTGCCCTGTGTGTGTGACTCCCACAGTCCCATTGCCCTGTGTGTGTGACTCTCACAGTCCCATTGCCCTGGGTGTGTGTCTCCCACAGTCCCATTGCCCTGTGTGTGTGTCTCCCACAGTCCCATTGCCCTGTGTGTGTGTCTCCCACAGTCCCATTGCCCTGTGTGTGTGACTCCCACAGTGCCACCGTGCCCTGTGTGTGTGACTCCCACAGTCCCACCGTTCTGTGTGTGTGACTCCCACAGTCCCATTGCCCTGTGTGTGTGACTCCCACAGTCCCATTGCCCTGTGTGTGTGAATCCCACAGTCCCACCGCTCTGTGTGTGTGTCTCCCACAGTCCCATTGCCCTGTGTGTGTGACTCCCACAGTCCCACCGCTCTGTGTGTGTGACTCACAGTCCCATTGCCCTGTGTGTGTGACTCTCACAGTCCCATTGCCCTGTATGTGTGACTCCCACAGTCCCAACGTTCTGTGTGTGTGACTCCCACAGTCCCATTGCCCTGTGTGTGTGACTCACAGTCCCATTGCCCTGTGTGTGTGACTCTCACAGTCCCATTGACCTGTGTGTGTGACTCCCACAGTCCCATTGCCCTGTGTGTGTGACTCCCACAGTCCCACCGTTATGTGTGTGTGACTCCCACAGTCCCATTGCCCTGTGTGTGTGACTCCCACAGTCCCACCGTTCTGTGTGTGTGACTCTCACAGTCCCATTGCCCTGTGTGTGTGACTCCCACAGTCCCATTGCCCAGTGTGTGTGACACCCACAGTCCCACCGTGCCCTGTGTGTGTGACTCCCAGTCCCATTGCCCTGTGCGTGTGACTCTCACAGTCCCATTGCCCTGTGTGTGTAACTCCCACAGTCCCATTGCCCTGTGTGTGTGAATTCCACAGTCCCACCGCTCTGTGTGTGTGTCTCCCACAGTCCCATTGCCCTGTGTGTGTGACTCCCACAGTCCCACCGCTCTATGTGTGTGACTCACAGTCCCATTGCCCTGTGTGTGTGACTCTCACAGTCCCATTGCCCTGTGTGTGTGACTCCCACAGTCCCAACGTTCTGTGTGTGTGACTCCCACAGTCCCATTGCCCTGTGTGTGTGACTCACAGTCCCATTGCCCTGTGTGTGTGACTCTCACAGTCCCATTGCCCTGTGTGTGTGACTCCCACAGTACCATTGACCTGTGTGTGTGACTCCCACAGTCCCACCGTTATGTGTGTGTGACTCCCACAGTCCCAGTGCCCTGTGTGTGTGACTCACAATCCCATTGCCCTGTGTGTGTGTGACTCCCACAGTCCCATTGCCCTGTGTGTGTGACTCCCACAGTCCCACCGTTATGTGTGTGTGACTCCCACAGTCCCAGTGCCCTGTGTGTGTGACTCACAGTCCCATTGCCCTGTGTGTGTGAATCCCACAATCCCATTGCCCTGTGTGTGTGATTCCCAGTCCCACCGTACCCTGTGTGTTTGACTCTCACAGTCTCACCGTGCTCTGTGTGTGTGACTCCCACAGTCCCATTGCTCTGTGTGTGTGACTCCCAGACCCACCGTACCCTGTGTGTGTGACTCTCACAGTCTCACCGTGCCCTGTGTGTGTGACTCCCACAGACCCATCGCTCTGTGTGTGTATCTCCCACAGTCCCACCGCTCTGTGTGTGTGACTCCCACAGTCCCATCGTTCTGTGTGTGTGACTCCCACAGTCCCACCGCTCTGTGTGTGTGACTCCCACAGTCCCATTGCCCTGTGTGTGTGACTCCCACAGTCCCATCGTTCTGTGTGTGTGACTCGCACAGTCCCACCGCTCTGTGTGTGTGTCTCCCACAGTCCCATTGCTCTGTGTGTGTGTCTCCCACAGTTCCATTGCTCTGTGTGTGTGACTCCCACAGTCCCATTGCCCTGTGTGTGTGACTCCCACAGTCCCATTGCCCTGTGTGTGTGACTCTCGCAGTCCCATTGCCCTGGGTGTGTGTCTCCCACAGTCCCATTGCCCTGGGTGTGTGTCTCCCACAGTCCCATTGCCCTGGGTGTGTGTCTCCCACAGTCCCATTGCCCTGTGTGTGTGACTCCCACAGTGCCACCGTGCCCTGTGTGTGTGACTCCCACAGTCCCACCGTTCTGTGTGTGTGACTCCCACAGTCCCATTGCCCTGTGTGTGTGACTCCCACAGTCCCATTGCTCTGTGTGTGTGACTCCCACAGTCCCACCGTTCTGTGTGTGTGACTCCCACAGTCCCATTGCCCTGTGTGTGTGACTCTCACAGTCCCATTGCTCTGTGTGTGTGTCTCCCACAGTCACATTGCCCTGTGTGTGTGACTCCCATAGTCCCACCGCTCTGTGTGACTCCTAGTCCCATTGCCCTGTGTGTGTGACTCTCACAGTCCCATTGCCCTGTGTGTGTGACTCCCACAGTCACATTGCCCTGTGTGTGTGTTTCTCACAGTCCCACCGCTCTGTGTGTGTGACTCCCACAGTCCCACCGCTCTGTGTGTCTCCCACAGTCCCATTGCTCTGTGTGTGTGTCTCCCACAGTCCCATTACCCTGTGTGTGTGATTCTCACAGTCCCATTGCACTGTGTGTGTGTCTCCCACAGTCACATTGCCCTGTGTGTGTGACTCCCATAGTCCCACCGCTCTGTGTGACTCCTAGTCCCATTGTCCTGTGTGTGTGACTCACAGTCCCATTGCCCTGTGTGTGTGACTCCCACAGTCACATTGCCCTGTGTGTGTGTTTCTCACAGTCCCACCGCTCTGTGTGTGTGACTCCCACAGTCCCACCGCTCTGTGTGTCTCCCACAGTCCCATTGCTCTGTGTGTGTGACTCCCACAGTCCCATTGCCCTGTGTGTGTGACCCCCCCAGTCCCATTGCCCTGTGTGTGTGACTCTCACAGTCCCATTGCCCTGTGTGTGTGACCCCCCCAGTCCCATTGCCCTGTGTGTGTGATACCCACAGTCCCACCGCTCTGTGTGTGTGACTCCCACAGTCCCACCGCTCTGTGTGTGTGTCTCCCACAGTCCCATTGCTCTGTGTGTTTGTCTCCCACAGTCCCATTGCCCTGTGTGTGTGACTCTCACAGTCCCATTGCCCTTTGTGTGTGTCTCCCACAGTCCCATTGCTCTGTGTGTGTGTCTCCCACAGTCCCATTGCCCTGTGTGTGTGTCTCCCACAGTCCCATTGCCCTGTGTGTGTGTCTCCCACAATCCCATTGCCCTGTGTGTGTGACTCCCACAGTCCCATTGCTCTGTGTGTGTGAATCCCACAGTTCTGTTTGTGTGACTCCCACAGTCCTATTGCTCTGTGTGTGTGACTCCCACAGTTCTGTGTGTGTGTGACTCCCACAGTCCCATTGCCCTGTGTGTGTGTGACTCCCGCAGTCCCATTGCTCTGTGTGTGTGACTCCCACAGTCCCATTGCTCTGTGTGTGTGACTCCCACAGTCCCACCGTTCTGTGTGTGTGACTCCCACAGTCCCATTGCCCTGTGTGTGTGACTCCCACAGTCCCATTGCTCTGTGTGTGTGACTCCCACAGTCCCATTGCTCTGTGTGTGTGACTCACAGTCCCATTGCCCTGTGTGTGTGACTCTCACAGTCCCATTGCCCTGTGTGTGTGACTCCCACAGTCCCATTGCCCTGTGTGTGTGACTCCCACAGTCCCACCGCTCTGTGTGCGTGATTCCCAGTCCCATTGCCCTGTGTGTGTGACTCCCACAGTCCCACCGCTATGTGTGTGTGACTCCCACAGTTCTGTGTGTGTGACTCACAGTCCCATTGCCCTGTGTGTGTGACTCCCACAGGCCCACCGCCCTGTGTGTGTGACTCCCACAGGCCCACCGCTCTGTGTGTGTGACTCCCACAGTCCCACCGCTCTGTGTGTGTGACTCCCACAGTCCCATTTCCCTGTGTGTGTGACTCTCACAGTCCCACCGTTCTGTGTGTGTGACTCCCACAGTCGCACCGTGCCCTGTGTGTGTGACTCTCACAGTCCCACCGTTCTGTGTGTGTGACTCCCACAGTCTCACCGTGCCCTGTGTGTGTGACTCCCACAGTCCCATTGCTCTGTGTGTGTGAAATCCCACAGTCCCATTGCCCTGTGTGTGTGTCTCCCACAGTCCCATTGCCCTGTGTGTGTGACTCCCAGTCCCACAGTGCCCTGTTTGTGTGACTCTTACAGTCACACCGTGCCCTGTGTGTGTGACTCCCACAGTCCCACCATTCTGTGTGTGTGACTCCCACAGTCCCATTGCCCTGTGTGTGTGACTCCCACAGTCCCATTGCCCTATGTGTGACTCACAGTCCCATTGCCCTGTGTGTGTGACTCCCACAGTCGCACCGTGGCCTGTGTGTGTGACTCTCACAGTCTCACCGTGCCCTGTGTGTGTGACTCTCACAGTCTCACCGTACCCTGTGTGTGTGACTCCCAGTCCCACTGTGCACTGTGTGTGTGAGTCTTACAGTCTCACCGTGCCCTGTGTGTGTGACTCCCACAGTCCCATTGCTCTGTGTGTGTGAATCCCACAATCCCATTGCCCTGTGTGTGTGACTCCCAATACCACAGTGCCCTGTGTGTGTGACTCCCACAGTCTCATCGTGCCCTGTGTGTGTGACTCCCACAGTCCCATTGCTCTGTGTGTGTGAATCCCACAGTCCCATTGTCCTGTGTGTGTGACTCCCACAGTCCCATTGCCCTTTGTGTGTGACTCCCACAGTCCCATTGCTCTGTGTGTGTGTCTCCCACAGTCCCATTGCCCTGTGTGTGTGTCTCCCACAGTCCCATTGCCCTGTGTGTGTGTCTCCCACAATCCCATTGCCCTGTGTGTGTAACTCCCACAGTCCCATTGCTCTGTGTGTGTGACTCCCACAGTTCTGTGTGTGTGACTCCCACAGTCCTATTGCTCTGTGTGTGTGACTCCCACAGTTCTGTGTGTGTGTGACTCCCAAAGTCACATTGCCCTGTGTGTGTGTGACTCCCACAGTCCCATTGCTCTGTGTGTGTGACACCCACAGTCCCATTGCTCTGTGTGTGTGACTCCCACAGTCCCACCGTTCTGTGTGTGTGACTCCCACAGTCCCATTGCCCTGTGTGTGTGACTCCCACAGTCCCATTGCTCTGTGTGTGTGACTCCCACAGTCCCATTGCTCTGTGTGTGTGACTCCCACAGTCCCATTGCCCTGTGTGTGTGACTCCCACAGTCCCATTGCCCTGTGTGTGTGACTCCCACAGTCCCACCACTCTGTGTGCGTGATTCCCAGTCCCATTGCCCTGTATGTGTGACTCCCACAGTCCCACCGCTATGTGTGTGTGACTCCCACAGTTCTGTGTGAGTGACTCACAGTCCCATTGCCCTGTGTGTGTGACTCCCACAGTCCCACCGCCCTGTGTGTGTGACTCCCACAGTCCCACCGCTCTGTGTGTGTGACTCCCACAGTCCCACCGCTCTGTGTGTGTGACTCACAGTCCCATTGCCCTGTGTGAGACTCCCACAGTCCCATTGCCCTGTGTGTGTGACTCCCACAGTCCCACCGCTCTGTGTGTGTGACTCCCGCAGTCCCATTGCCCTGTGTGTGTGACTCCCACATTCCCATTGCCCTGTGTGTGTGACTCCCACAGTCCCACCGCTCTGTGTGTGTGACTCTCACAGTCCCACCGTTCTGTGTGTGTGACTCCCACAGTCGCACCGTGCCCTGTGTGTGTGACTCTCACAGTCTCACCGTGCCCTGTGTGTGTGACTCTCACAGTCTCACCGTGCCCTGTGTGTGTGACTCCCAGTCCCACTGTGCCCTGTGTGTGTGAGTCTTACAGTCTCACCGTGCCCTGTGTGTGTGACTCCCACAGTCCCATTGCTCTGTGTGTGTGAATCCCACAGTCCCATTGTCCTGTGTGTGTGACTCCCACAGTCCCATTGCCCTTTGTGTGTGTCTCCCACAGTCCCATTGCCCTGTGTGTGTGTCTCCTACAGTCCCATTGCCCTGTTTGTGTGTCTCCCACAGTCCCATTGCCCTGTGTGTGTGACTCTCACAGTCCCACCGCTCTGTGTGTGTGACTCCCACAGTCGCACCGTGCCCTGTGTGTGTGACTCTCACAGTCTCACCGTGCCCTGTGTGTGTGACTCTCACAGTCTCACCGTGCCCTGTGTGTGTGACTCCCAGTCCCACTGTGCCCTGTGTGTGTGAGTCTCACAGTCTCACCGTGCCCTGTGTGTGTGACTCCCACAGTCCCATTGCTCTGGGTGTGTGAATCCCACAATCCCATTGCCCTGTGTGTGTGACTCCCAGTCCCACCGTGCCCTGTGTGTGTGACTCTCACAGTCTCACCGTGCCCTGTGTGTATGACTCCCACAGTCCCATTGCTCTGTGCGTGTGAATCCCACAGTCCCATTGCCCTGTGTGTGTGACTCCCACAGTCCCATTGCTCTGTGTGTTTGACTCCCACAGTCCCACCGTTCTGTGTGTGTGACTCCCACAATCCCATTGCCCTGTGTGTGTGACTCCCACAGTCTCACCGTGCCCTGTGTGTGTGACTCTCACAGTCTCACCGTGCCCAGTGTGTGTGACTCCCAGTCCCACCGTGCCCTGTGTGTGTGACTCCCACAGTCCCACCGTTATGTGTGTGTGACTCGCACAGTCCCATTTCTTTGTGTGTGTGAATCCCACAATCCCATTGCCCTGTGTGTGTGATTCCCAGTCCCACCGTACCCTGTGTGTTTGACTCTCACAGTCTCACCGTGCTCTGTGTGTGTGACTCCCACAGTCCCATTGCTCTGTGTGTGTGACTCCCAGACCCACCGTACCCTGTGTGTGTGACTCTCACAGTCTCACCGTGCCCTGTGTGTGTGACTCCCACAGACCCATCGCTCTGTGTGTGTATCTCCCACAGTCCCACCGCTCTGTGTGTGTGACTCCCACAGTCCCATCGTTCTGTGTGTGTGACTCCCACAGTCCCACCGCTCTGTGTGTGTGACTCCCACAGTCCCATTGCCCTGTGTGTGTGACTCCCACAGTCCCATCGTTCTGTGTGTGTGACTCCCACAGTCCCACCGCTCTGTGTGTGTGTCTCCCACAGTCCCATTGCTCTGTGTGTGTGTCTCCCACAGTTCCATTGCTCTGTGTGTGTGACTCCCACAGTCCCATTGCCCTGTGTGTGTGACTCCCACAGTCCCATTGCCCTGTGTGTGTGACTCCCGCAGTCCCATTGCCCTGGGTGTGTGTCTCCCACAGTCCCATTGCCCTGGGTGTGTGTCTCCCACAGTCCCATTGCCCTGGGTGTGTGTCTCCCACAGTCCCATTGCCCTGTGTGTGTGACTCCCACAGTGCCACCGTGCCCTGTGTGTTTGACTCCCACAGTCCCACCGTTCTGTGTGTGTGACTCCCACAGTCCCATTGCCCTGTGTGTGTGACTCCCACAGTCCCATTGCTCTGTGTGTGTGACTCCCACAGTCCCACCGTTCTGTGTGTGTGACTCCCACAGTCCCATTGCCCTGTGTGTGTGACTCTCACAGTCCCATTGCTCTGTGTGTGTGTCTCCCACAGTCACATTGCCCTGTGTGTGTGACTCCCATAGTCCCACCGCTCTGTGTGACTCCTAGTCCCATTGCCCTGTGTGTGTGACTCTCACAGTCCCATTGCCCTGTGTGTGTGACTCCCACAGTCACATTGCCCTGTGTGTGTGTTTCTCACAGTCCCACCGCTCTGTGTGTGTGACTCCCACAGTCCCACCGCTCTGTGTGTCTCCCACAGTCCCATTGCTCTGTGTGTGTGTCTCCCACAGTCCCATTACCCTGTGTGTGTGATTCTCACAGTCCCATTGCACTGTGTGTGTGTCTCCCACAGTCACATTGCCCTGTGTGTGTGACTCCCATAGTCCCACCGCTCTGTGTGACTCCTAGTCCCATTGTCCTGTGTGTGTGACTCACAGTCCCATTGCCCTGTGTGTGTGACTCCCACAGTCACATTGCCCTGTGTGTGTGTTTCTCACAGTCCCACCGCTCTGTGTGTGTGACTCCCACAGTCCCACCGCTCTGTGTGTCTCCCACAGTCCCATTGCTCTGTGTGTGTGACTCCCACAGTCCCATTGCCCTGTGTGTGTGACCCCCCCAGTCCCATTGCCCTGTGTGTGTGACTCTCACAGTCCCATTGCCCTGTGTGTGTGACCCCCCCAGTCCCATTGCCCTGTGTGTGTGATACCCACAGTCCCACCGCTCTGTGTGTGTGACTCCCACAGTCCCACCGCTCTGTGTGTGTGTCTCCCACAGTCCCATTGCTCTGTGTGTTTGTCTCCCACAGTCCCATTGCCCTGTGTGTGTGACTCTCACAGTCCCATTGCCCTTTGTGTGTGTCTCCCACAGTCCCATTGCTCTGTGTGTGTGTCTCCCACAGTCCCATTGCCCTGTGTGTGTGTCTCCCACAGTCCCATTGCCCTGTGTGTGTGTCTCCCACAAATTCCATTGCCCTGTGTGTGTGACTCCCACAGTCCCATTGCTCTGTGTGTGTGAATCCCACAGTTCTGTTTGTGTGACTCCCACAGTCCTATTGCTCTGTGTGTGTGACTCCCACAGTTCTGTGTGTGTGTGACTCCCACAGTCCCATTGCCCTGTGTGTGTGTGACTCCCGCAGTCCCATTGCTCTGTGTGTGTGACTCCCACAGTCCCATTGCTCTGTGTGTGTGACTCCCACAGTCCCACCGTTCTGTGTGTGTGACTCCCACAGTCCCATTGCCCTGTGTGTGTGACTCCCACAGTCCCATTGCTCTGTGTGTGTGACTCCCACAGTCCCATTGCTCTGTGTGTGTGACTCCCAGTTCCATTGCCCTGTGTGTGTGACTCACAGTCCCATTGCCCTGTGTGTGTGACTCTCACAGTCCCATTGCCCTGTGTGTGTGACTCCCACAGTCCCATTGCCCTGTGTGTGTGACTCCCACAGTCCCACCGCTCTGTGTGCGTGATTCCCAGTCCCATTGCCCTGTGTGTGTGACTCCCACAGTCCCACCGCTATGTGTGTGTGACTCCCACAGTTCTGTGTGTGTGACTCACAGTCCCATTGCCCTGTGTGTGTGACTCTCACAGTCCCACCGTTCTGTGTGTGTGACTCCCACAGTCGCACCGTGCCCTGTGTGTGTGACTCTCACAGTCCCACCGTTCTGTGTGTGTGACTCCCACAGTCTCACCGTGCCCTGTGTGTGTGACTCCCACAGTCCCATTGCTCTGTGTGTGTGAAATCCCACAGTCCCATTGCCCTGTGTGTGTGTCTCCCACAGTCCCATTGCCCTGTGTGTGTGACTCCCAGTCCCACAGTGCCCTGTTTGTGTGACTCTTACAGTCACACCGTGCCCTGTGTGTGTGACTCCCACAGTCCCACCATTCTGTGTGTGTGACTCCCACAGTCCCATTGCCCTGTGTGTGTGACTCCCACAGTCCCATTGCCCTATGTGTGACTCACAGTCCCATTGCCCTGTGTGTGTGACTCCCACAGTCGCACCGTGGCCTGTGTGTGTGACTCTCACAGTCTCACCGTGCCCTGTGTGTGTGACTCTCACAGTCTCACCGTACCCTGTGTGTGTGACTCCCAGTCCCACTGTGCACTGTGTGTGTGAGTCTTACAGTCTCACCGTGCCCTGTGTGTGTGACTCCCACAGTCCCATTGCTCTGTGTGTGTGAATCCCACAATCCCATTGCCCTGTGTGTGTGACTCCCAATACCACAGTGCCCTGTGTGTGTGACTCCCACAGTCTCACCGTGCCCTGTGTGTGTGACTCCCACAGTCCCATTGCTCTGTGTGTGTGAATCCCACAGTCCCATTGCCCTTTGTGTGTGACTCCCACAGTCCCATTGCTCTGTGTGTGTGTCTCCCACAGTCCCATTGCCCTGTGTGTGTGTCTCCCACAGTCCCATTGCCCTGTGTGTGTGTCTCCCACAATCCCATTGCCCTGTGTGTGTAACTCCCACAGTCCCATTGCTCTGTGTGTGTGACTCCCACAGTTCTGTGTGTGTGACTCCCACAGTCCTATTGCTCTGTGTGTGTGACTCCCACAGTTCTGTGTGTGTGTGACTCCCAAAGTCCCATTGCCCTGTGTGTGTGTGACTCCCACAGTCCCATTGCTCTGTGTGTGTGACACCCACAGTCCCATTGCTCTGTGTGTGTGACTCCCACAGTCCCACCGTTCTGTGTGTGTGACTCCCACAGTCCCATTGCCCTGTGTGTGTGACTCCCACAGTCCCATTGCTCTGTGTGTGTGACTCCCACAGTCCCATTGCTCTGTGTGTGTGACTCCCACAGTCCCATTGCCCTGTGTGTGTGACTCCCACAGTCCCATTGCCCTGTGTGTGTGACTCCCACAGTCCCACCACTCTGTGTGCGTGATTCCCAGTCCCATTGCCCTGTATGTGTGACTCCCACAGTCCCACCGCTATGTGTGTGTGACTCCCACAGTTCTGTGTGAGTGACTCACAGTCCCATTGCCCTGTGTGTGTGACTCCCACAGTCCCACCGCCCTGTGTGTGTGACTCCCACAGTCCCACCGCTCTGTGTGTGTGACTCCCACAGTCCCACCGCTCTGTGTGTGTGACTCACAGTCCCATTGCCCTGTGTGAGACTCCCACAGTCCCATTGCCCTGTGTGTGTGACTCCCACAGTCCCACCGCTCTGTGTGTGTGACTCCCGCAGTCCCATTGCCCTGTGTGTGTGACTCCCACATTCCCATTGCCCTGTGTGTGTGACTCCCACAGTCCCACCGCTCTGTGTGTGTGACTCTCACAGTCCCACCGTTCTGTGTGTGTGACTCCCACAGTCGCACCGTGCCCTGTGTGTGTGACTCTCACAGTCTCACCGTGCCCTGTGTGTGTGACTCTCACAGTCTCACCGTGCCCTGTGTGTGTGACTCCCAGTCCCACTGTGCCCTGTGTGTGTGAGTCTTACAGTCTCACCGTGCCCTGTGTGTGTGACTCCCACAGTCCCATTGCTCTGTGTGTGTGAATCCCACAGTCCCATTGTCCTGTGTGTGTGACTCCCACAGTCCCATTGCCCTTTGTGTGTGTCTCCCACAGTCCCATTGCCCTGTGTGTGTGTCTCCCACAGTCCCATTGCCCTGTTTGTGTGTCTCCCACAGTCCCATTGCCCTGTGTGTGTGACTCTCACAGTCCCACCGCTCTGTGTGTGTGACTCCCACAGTCGCACCGTGCCCTGTGTGTGTGACTCTCACAGTCTCACCGTGCCCTGTGTGTGTGACTCTCACAGTCTCACCGTGCCCTGTGTGTGTGACTCCCAGTCCCACTGTGCCCTGTGTGTGTGAGTCTCACAGTCTCACCGTGCCCTGTGTGTGTGACTCCCACAGTCCCATTGCTCTGGGTGTGTGAATCCCACAATCCCATTGCCCTGTGTGTGTGACTCCCAGTCCCACCGTGCCCTGTGTGTGTGACTCTCACAGTCTCACCGTGCCCTGTGTGTATGACTCCCACAGTCCCATTGCTCTGTGTGTGTGAATCCCACAGTCCCATTGCCCTGTGTGTGTGACTCCCACAGTCCCATTGCTCTGTGTGTTTGACTCCCACAGTCCCACCGTTCTGTGTGTGTGACTCCCACAATCCCATTGCCCTGTGTGTGTGACTCCCAGTCCCACCGTGCCCTGTGTGTGTGACTCTCACAGTCTCACCGTGCCCTGTGTGTGTGACTCCCACAGTCCCATTGTCCTGTGTGTGTGACTCCCACAGTCCCACCGCTCTGTGTGTGTGACTCCCACAGTCCCACCGCTCTGTGTGTGTGAAATCCCACAGTCCCCTTGCCCTGTGTGTGTGTCTCCCACAGTCCCATTGCCCTGTGTGTGACTCCCAGTCCCACCGTGCCCTGTTTGTGTGACTCTTACAGTCTCACCGTGCCCTGTTTGTGTGACTCTTACAGTCTCACCGTGCCCTGTGTGTGTGACTCCCACAGTCCCACCGTTATGTGTGTGTGACTCCCACAGTCGCATTGCCCTGTGTGTGTGACTCCCACAGTCCCATTGCCCTGTGTGTGTGAATCCCACAATTCCACCACTCTGCGTGTGTGTCTCTCACAGTCCCACCGCTCTGTGTGTGTCTCCCACAGTCCCATTGCCCTGTGTGTGTGAATCCCACAATTCCACCACTCTGCGTGTGTGTCTCTCACAGTCCCACCGCTCTGTGTGTGTGACTCCCACATTCCCACCGCTCTGTGTGTGTGACTCACAGTCCCATTGCCCTGTGTGTGTGACTCTCACAGTCCCACCGCTCTGTGAGTGTGACTCCCACAGTCCCACCGTTCTATGTGTGTGTCTCCCACAGTCCCATTGCTCTGTGTGTGTGTCTCCCACAGTCCCATTGCCCTGTGTGTGTGACTCCCACAGTCCCATTGCCCTGTGTGTGTGACTCTCACAGTCCCATTGCCCTGTGTGTGTCTCCCACAGTCCCATTGCTCTGTGTGTGTGTCTCCCACAGTCCCATTGCCCTGTGTGTGTGTCTCCCACAGTCCCATTGCCCTGTGTGTGTGTCTCCCACAATCCCATTGCCCTGTGTGTGTGACTCCCACAGTCCCACCGTGCCCTGTGTGTGTGAGTCTCACAGTCTCACCGTGCCCTGTGTGTGTGACTCCCACAGTCCCATTGCTCTGTGTGTGTGAATCCCACAATCCCATTGCCCTGTGTGTGTGACTCCCAGTCCCACCGTGCCCTGTGTGTGTGACTCTCACAGTCTCACCGTGCCCTGTGTGTGTGACTCCCACAGTCCCATTGCCCTGTGTGTGTGACTCCCACAGTTCCACCGCTCTGTGTGTGTGACTCCCACAGTCCCAACGCTCTGTGTGTGTGACTCCCAGTCCCATTGCCCTGTGTGTGTGACTCCCAGTCCCATTGCCCTGTGTGTGTGACTCCCACAGTCCTATTGCCCTGTGTGTGTGACTCCCACAGTCCCACCGCTCTGTGTGTGTGACTCCCACAGTCCCATTGTCCTGTGTGTGTGACTCCCACAGTCCCATTGCCCTGTGTGTGTGACTCCCACAATCCCATTGCCCTGTGTGTGTGACTCCCACAGTCCCACCGCTCTGTGTGTGTGACTCCCACAGTCCCACCGCTCTGTGTGTGTGACTCCCACAGTCCCATTGCTCTGTGTGTGTGAAATCCCACAGTCCCATTGCCCTGTTTGTGTGTCTCCCACAGTCCCATTGCCCTGTGTGTGTGACTCTCACAGTCCCACCGCTCTGTGTGTGTGACTCCC
Organism: Pristiophorus japonicus; assembly: GCF_044704955.1. Lineage (NCBI taxonomy): Eukaryota > Metazoa > Chordata > Chondrichthyes > Pristiophoridae > Pristiophorus > Pristiophorus japonicus. Next base: position 216,557,136 of record NC_091987.1, on the reverse strand, counting down.
ACAGTCGCACCGTGCCCTGTGTGTGTGACTCTCACAGTCTCACCGTGCCCTGTGTGTGTGACTCTCACAGTCTCACCGTGCCCTGTTTGTGTGACTCCCAGTCCCACTGTGCCCTGTGTGTGTGAGTCTCACAGTCTCACCGTGCCCTGTGTGTGTGACTCCCACAGTCCCATTGCTCTGGGTGTGTGAATCCCACAATCCCATTGCCCTGTGTGTGTGACTCCCAGTCCCACCGTGCCCTGTGTGTGTGACTCCCAGTCCCACCGTGCCCTGTGTGTGTGACTCCCCCAGTCCCACCGTGCCCTGTGTGTGTGACTCCCACAGTCCCATTGTCCTGTGTGTGTGACTGTCACAGTCCCATTGCCCTGTGTGTGTGACTCTCACAGTCCCACCGTTCTGTGTGTGTGACTCCCACAGTCCCATTGCCCTGTGTGTGTGACTCCCAGTCCCACCGTGCCCTGTTTGTGTGACTCTTACAGTCTCACCGTGCCCTGTGTGTGTGACTCCCACAGTCCCACCGTTCTGTGTGTGTGACTCCCACAGTCCCATTGCCCTGTGTGTGTGACTCCCAGTCCCACCGTGCCCTGTGTGTGTGACTCCCCCAGTCCCACCGTGCCCTGTGTGTGTGAGTCCCACAGTCCCATTGTCCTGTGTGTGTGACTGTCACAGTCCCATTGCCCTGTGTGTGTGACTCTCACAGTCCCACCGTTCTGTGTGTGTGACTCCCACAGTCCCATTGCCCTGTGTGTGTGACTCCCAGTCCCACCGTGCCCTGTTTGTGTGACTCTTACAGTCTCACCGTGCCCTGTGTGTGTGACTCCCACAGTCCCACCGTTCTGTGTGTGTGACTCCCACAGTCCCATTGCCCTGTGTGTGTGACTCCCACAGTCCCATTGCCCTGTGAGTGACTCACAGTCCCATTGCCCTGTGTGTGTGACTCCCACAGTCCGATTGCCCTGTGTGTGTGACTCCCACAGTCCCATTGCCCTGTGTGTGTGACTCTCACAGTCCCACCGTGCCCTGTGTGTGTGACTCTCACAGTCTCACCGTGCCCTGTGTGTGTGACTCCCACAGTCCCATTGCCCTGTGTGTGACTCACAGTCCCACCGCCCTGTGTGTGTGACTCCCAGTCTCACCGTGCTCTGTGTGTGACTCCCACAGTCCCATTGCCCTGTGTGTGTGACTCCCACAGTCCCATTGCCCTGTGTGTGTGACTCCCACAGTCCCATTGCCCTGTGTGTGTGACTCCCAGTCTCACCGTGCTCTGTGTGTGTGACTCCCAGTCTCACCGTGCCCTGTGTGTGTGACTCCCACAGTCCCACCGCTCTGTGTGTGTGACTCCCACAGTCCCATTGCCCTGTGTGTGTGACTCCCACAGTCCCATTGCTCTGTGTGTGTGATTCCCAGTCTCACCGTGCTCTGTGTGTGACTCCCACAGTCCCATTGCTCTGTGTGTGTGACTCCCAGTCTCACCGTGCTCTGTGTGTGTGACTCCCACAGTCCCATTGCCCTGTGTGAAGAAGCTTCTCCTGCCCTCAGTTCTAAATCACTCACATTTAATCATCATCATCATAGGCAGCCCCTCGGAATCGAGGAAGACTTGCTTCCACTCTAAAAGTGAGTTCTCAGGTGACTGAACAGTCCAATACGGGAATTACAGACCCTGTCACAGACAGTGGTTGAGGGAAAGGGTGGGTGGGGAGTCTGGTTTGCCGCACGCTCCTTCCGCTGCCCGCGCTTGTTTTCTGCACGCTCTCGGCGACGAGACTCGAAGTGCTCAGCGCCCTCCCGGATGCACTTCCTCCACTTAGGGCGGTCTCTGGCCAGGGACTCCCAGGTGTCAGTGTGAATGTTGCACTTTATCAGGGAGGCTTTGAGGGTGTCCTTGAAACCTTCCCTCTTCCCACCTGGTGCTCGCTTGCCGTAGAGTGCTTGCTTTGGGAGTCTCGTGTCGGGCATGCGGACTATGTAGCCCGCCCAGCGGAGTTGATCAAGTGTGGTCAGTGCTTCAATGTCAGTGTCCTCGATCAGGCCAACATCCCCAGCATCACATTTAATATTGAATCTCTGGCCTCTCATTCTCGACTCTTCGATCACTGGAAACAGTTTGGTTCCATCCACCCTGTCTCACCCTTTCATCATTTTAAACACTTCTGTCATATCGCCCCGCAATTTGCTTTGTTCTAACTGGAAAAGCCCCTTCATGTGGAATGAATCACAATGGCTTGTTGTGCAGGTAAAAGCAGCAACCATTTTCCACACAGTGAGATCCCACAAATAGCACTCAACGAGTGCCATTGACCACTGAACAATATAGATTGTGTGAAGCACTTTGCAACATGCAATGGAGCGCTGTACAATCGCAAGATTTCTTTCTCTTCTCTGCAATTCAAAAGAGCATTTGCGGCCTCCTGAGTCGAGTTTGCATCCAGGAACGATAGCGTCTCATCAGAACCGTGAGCTGTTCAAGAACAGAAAAACCATCATCGGAATGAACAAACAAATCGAGGAATCCTGTGCTCCCTGTCAGAGATCGGGATGTTGGATATTGTAGGGACTCAGAGCAGACCCAGTGGGTATGGCTAATCACATGGGCTCAAATTGCCTCTGCTTTGTGAAGGTATTCAGGTCTTAATTTGCATAACGTTTGCCAGTTCTCTACCTTACATTGCTTTAGGCCTTGGGAGACTGAATGTGATAGCTTCTAGGACTGAGACGAGGAGAAACTTCTTCACTCGGGGGGAGGGTGGGGCGAATCTCTGGAATTCTCTGTCCCAAAGGGCTGTAGAGGCTCAGTCTTTGAGTATATTCAAGACAGAGATCAATAGATTTTTGGATATTAAGGGAATCAAGGGATATGGGGATAGGGCAGGAAAGTGGAGTTGAGGTAGAAGATCAGCCTGAAGAACACAGAACATAAGAACATAAGAATTAGGAACAGGAGTAGGCCATCTAGCCCCTCGAGCCTGCTCCGCCATTTAACAAGATCATGGCTGATCTGGCCGTGGACTCAGCTCCACTTACCCGCCCGCTCCCCGTAACCCTTAATCCCCTTATTGGTTAATAATCTATCTATCTGTGACTTGAATACATTCAATGAGCTAGCCTCAACTGCTTCCTTGGGCAGAGAATTCCACAGATTCACATCCCTCTGGGAGAAGAAATTCCTTCTCAACTCGGTTTTAAATTGGCTCCCCCGTATTTTGAGGCTGTGCCCCCTAGTTCTAGTCTCCCCGACCAGTGGAAACAACCTCTCTGCCTCTATCTTGTCTATCCCTTTCATTATTTTAAATGTTTCTATAAGATCACCCCTCATCCTTCTGAACTCCAACGAGTAAAGACCCAGTCTACTCAATCTATCATCATAAGGTAACCCCCTCATCTCCGGAATCAGCCTAGTGAATCGTCTCTGTACCCTCTCCAAAGCTAGTATATCCTTCCTTAAGTAAGGTGACCAAAACTGCATGCAGTACTCCAGGTGCGGCCTCACCAATACCCTGTACAGTTGCAGCAGGACCTCCCTGCTTTTGTATCCATCCCTCTCGCAATGAAGGCCAACATTCCATTCGCCTTCCTGATTACCTGCTGCACCTGCAAACTAACTTTTTGGGATTCATGCACAAGGACCCCCAGGTCCCTCTGCACCGCAGTAGATTGTAATTTCTCCCCATTCAAATAATATTCCCTTTTACTGTTATTTTTCCTAAGGTGGATGACCTCACACTTTCCGACATTGTATTCCATCTGCCAAACCTTAGCCCATTCGCTTAACCTATCTAAATCTCTTTGCAGCCTCTCTGTGTCCTCTACACAACCCGCCTTCCCACTAGTCTTTGTGTCATCTGCAAATTTTGTTCACTACACTCTGTTCCCTCTTCCAGATCATCTATGTATATTGTAAACAGTTGTGGTCTCAGCACTGATCCCTGTGGCACACCACTAACCACCGATTTCCAACCCGAAAAGGACCCATTTATCCCGACTCTCTGCTTTCTGTTAGCCAGCCAATTCTCTATCCATGCTAATACATTTCCTCTGACCCCACGTACCTTTATCTTCTGCAGTAACCTTTTGTGTGGCACCTTATCAAATGCCTTTTAAAAATCTAAATACACCACATCCATCGGTACACCTCTATCCACCATGCTCATTATATCCTCAAAGAATTCCAGGAAATTAGTTAAACATGATTTCCCCTTCATGAATCCTTGTTGCGTCTGCTTGATTGCACTATTCTTATCTAGATGTCCCGCTATTTCTTCCTTAATGATAGTTTCAAGCATTTTCCCCACTACAGATGTTAAACTAACTGGCCTATAGTTACCTGCCTTTTGCCTGCCCCCTTTTTTAAACAGTGGCGTTACATTAGCTGCTTTCCAATCCATTGGTACCTCCCCAGAGTCCAGAGAATTTTGGTAGATTATAACGAATGCATCTGCTATAACTTCCGCCATCTCTTTTAATACCCTGGGATGCATTTCATCAGGACCAGGGGACTTGTCTACCTTGAGTCCCATTAGCCTGTCCAGCACTACCCCCCCTAGTGATAGTGATTGTCTCAAGGTCCTCCCTTCCCACATTCCTGTGACCAGCAATTTCTGGCATGGTTTTTGATCTCATTGAATGGCGGAGCAGGCTCGAGGGGCCGAATGGCCGACTCCTGCTCCTATTTCTTATGTTCTTCCGTTACGTTCTTCCAATAGCATTCGATTCCCAGAGGAGGCAGAGCCATGTTTTGGTACTGAATGTGCCCTTGGTGTCTGTCTGGGTACATCTGCTAACCAGACTTCCTGCTGCCATGCAGTGCTTACTTACAGCTTGTGTTGGATAAATAAATCAATCATCAGAATCACAAACTGTTCCTCCGCAGTGAGCGTGTATTCAGTGCGATTCGGGGGGCATTGCTGAGATTCCAGCTTTTGCTCCCAGTCCCGGTCCGTATCGCTGCTTGATATCGACTAGCCCCTCCTACATCGGGTTGCCAACTCCTCCAGGATTGGCCTGGAGTCTCTAGGAACTGACGGTGAATGTCCAGATCACTGCTCTGACCATCTGGGGAGAAAGATCACCATGGCATTGGAAATAAATTGTGTTTTTTTTTTGTTAGTTATAAAAACATTGGCTGGTGCTGGGGCCGGGGGGATGGGGGGGGGTGGGGGGTGTGGCAGAAGCTTGTTTGACTGAGAGTCAAGAATCATCCAATCAGGCAACAAGGAGTCTGTTCGCTTTCCAATTGGCCGTGGGAAGGCGGGGCCCCGCGAGGGTGGACATGTCAGGCGACCAATGGCGGGGCGGGGAAGTTGGAGGCAGGAGGTCATGTGATGAAATCTCCAGGAATGCAGCCAACCTGAGTTGGCAACCCGTAGCACAATTACTGTCATCATGATGAGAATATATTTTTGCATCGGCAGGTTACGTGCTACAGATAGTGGCTGGGTTTTGGTGGGTGATTGTGGCGAAGGTTCGGCGAATGTTTGTGGCAGAAGAGCGGCAAGAGATCGTGGGTGAAGGTGCGGCAAATGAGGGTGCGGGGCCCAGAAGAGGCGAGGGCCCAGGGGCAGCACGGGCCCAGCCCACACTGTGCGATATGTGCGCGCACTGGGTCCATGCAGCAGAGCTGGTCTCCAGTCGTCCTGGTTAACCCTGGCCACTGGATAAAGGTCTAGTTCTGTCAAGCCCGTGTGGTGGCTGGTGTGCAACGGTCACCCCACGTTAAAAAAAATCCACGCACAGACATCTTCCACCCCCTCAGTTGGAGTTCAGGACTGGAACATCGGGTCCTTCATTGAAACATCTGTGAACTCTTGTGGAAGCAAGTCATCCTCGTTCGAGGGACCTCCTCTGATGACAGATAAAGCCCTCAGGTCACTGAACACAAACCCTCATTGTCTATAGATCGACAGTCACACACTGAAATCATCCTCTTTCGCCTGGGTGAGTGAACAGGACTCGGATATTCCTGCTGGAGAGGGACAAGATCACCGAGGACCATAAGAAGTTAAGGCACAGCGAGGTGTGCATCTGCCCAGAAGGCGGGGCGGTAGATTTTGCGCCGGGAAATGGTTTGCGTCTACATCCGCAAAATCCGCCAGCTGGGCCCGGAGTGTGGGGCGGGGCGCTAAGGGAGGCGTTCCACACCTCGGGGTGCTCGGCCGGCTGAGCAACTGGAAATCCCGAGCTCGACAGCCGGCCTCGGAGCAGCGCACGGGAGGCTTCCGCGGGAAAAATTAAATCTGAAATAAGGACACCAAAAACATTCCCAATACATTACTGACGCCACGCCGACATTAATCGCAGAAATAAAACAATAAAAAGCAATCGCACTTAGCTCAGGGCGGCATTCCTTCCCTCGCACCGCCCGCTTTCCCGGGCGTTCCCAGCAGGGGGCGCTGCGAGGCGTAGGGATCGGGCGCGAACCAAACATCGAGTCGGTGTCGCAGTCAGGGGCGTTGCACACCGGCTCGCCTCTCCCGGAGCGGGAGTGCTCCACGCCCGGCCCCAAATGTCCCGGTGGGGCACTGGGAGCTGGCTGCCCGCCCGGAAATACTCCCCACCGCCATTACCGCCCCACCGGGGCGAAAACAGAGGCGGCAACGGACTGAAAATCCCCAGTGTTTGTTATACACTCCGGCACGGGAGCCCCCACACCTGTATCTCCCAGCGTTTGTCGTCTGAAGCCTGAATACATCTGTTCTCAACTACATAGAACGACATCGAATTTTACAGCATAGAAACAGGCCTTTTGGCCCAAAAGGTCTATATTGGTTCTTTATAGAAACAGAGAAAAATAGAAACATAGAAAATAGGTGCAGGAGTAGGCCATTCGGCCCTTCGAACCTGCACCGCCAATCAATGAGTTCATGGCTGAACATGCAACTTCAGTACCCCATTCCTGCTTTCACGCCATACCCCTTGATCCCCCTAGTAGTAAGGACTACATCTAACTCCTTTTTGAATATATTTAGTGAATTGGCCTCAACAACTTTCTATGGTAGAGAATTCCACAGGTTCACCACTCTCTGGGTGAAGAAGTTTCTCCTCATCTCGGTCTGAAATGGCTTACCCCTTATCCTTAGACTGTGACCCCTGGTTCTGGACTTCCCCAACATTGGGAACATTCTTCCTGCATCTAACCTGTCTAAACCCGTCAGAATTTTAAACGTTTCTATGAGATCCCCTCTCATTCTTCTGAACTCCAGTGAATACAAGCCCAGTTGATCCAGTCTTTCTTGATATGTTAGTCCCGCCATCCCGGGAATCAGTCTGGTGAACCTTCGCTGCACTCCCTCCAGAGCAAGAATGTCCTTCCTCAAGTTAGGAGACCAAAACTGTGCACAATACTCCAGGTGTGGCCTCACCAAGGCCCTGTACAACTGTAGTAACACCTCCCTGCCCCTGTACTCAAATCCCCTCGCTATGAAGGCCATTTGCTTTCCTAACCGCCTGCTGTACCTGCATGCTTCACACGAGCCTCTTCTCACCCTCTCAATATATCCAGAACCGATTTGCATAAGTCAAACACTCTGATGACCCGAACTGTTACCGTACATTTTCCTTCAGCTCCAATGGGACAGCATTTTCTGGGTCATAGCAAGGCTCAGTTGCCCTCCTACATCCAGTCGAGAATGATGGTCGTCAACCAGGCAACTGACAGAAGGAGAAGGCTCCATGAGAGACGACCCGTGTGAATCCGATTAAGTGTACATATCTGATACATTATGTCTTCTCCCCTGATGCTGACTCTCCTGTTATCCATTTCAAGCGTTTTCTATTTATTTCAGTATTTCTTAACTTTTTTTTTGATACACCAGTCAGTTTTTATTCATCAATCTTCTCCGCTTTGGATGTGTCCTGTCCTTGCACTTCAGCTGAATTTCGCAAGAAAAAAAAGTGATGTGTAAAGTAATCGCTGGAGTTAGCACATCCTCAGCTGTGGTGGAGCCCAGCACGTGAGTACAAGACGCAAGGCTGAAATGTTTATCTTCAGCCAGAAGTGCTCAGCAGATGGTACTACTAAACCTCCTCCTGAGGTCATCAACATCATAGATGGCAATATCTAGCCAATTCATAAGAACATTAGGAGCAGGATTCGGCCATTCGGCCCCTCGAGCCTGCTCCACCATTCAATAAGATCATGGGATCATGGCTGATCTTCTACCTCAACTCCGCTTTCCCGCCCGATCCCCATAATTCCTCGATTCCATTAATATTTAAAAATCTATCGATCTCAGCCTTGAATATACTCAAAGACTGAGCCTCCACAGCCCTCTGGGGCGGAGAATTCCAAAGATTCATCACCCTCTGAGTGAAGACGTTTCTCCTCATCTCAGTTCTAAATGGCCGACCCCTTATCCTGAGACTGTGACCCCTGGTTCTAGACTCCCCAGCCCGGGGGAAAACATCCTCCCTGCATCTACCCTGTCAATCCCTGTAAGAATTTTATATGTTTCAATGAGAATATAGGCCTAGTCTACTCAATCTCTCCTCATAGAACAATCCCCATCCCAAGAATCATTCTGGTGAACCTTCGTTGCATTCCCACTATGACAAGTATATCTTTTGTTAGGTACAGAGACCATGACTGTACACTGGAGAGCCCACCACAGGGCCCCGAGCACTAGCCACAATACCGCCTCTCACTCTCTACATTGCTCCCTGCCCCTGGTGTAACTTTGCAGTTTATTGGGCCAGCAATTTGTAAAAACAAAGAAACAATTTATACTTAACCAGTTGATATGAATAGGAGAACATGATTGAGGAGCTTGCTGAGCGGTTGACGTGTACGTGAATGCTATTCGCTCTCACAGCAGTTCATTGACAAGGCAAATCTGCAACGAATAATTTATCACTGTATTCTGTCCCGTTAATGGATTCATTCTAACTTTAAATAAAACATTCCACCCAGCTGTTACTGCCACATAGTGACGGAGTCTAATTAACAACCACCAAGGTAAACCATATCAACATTCCAGTCCCATATTAACCCATAGCTTCCATAACCCCCCCCAGTGCCCTGTGTTACTAACTGTATCTCTACTGATGTTAATCCAGCTCCCTCACACTGTCACTCAGTAACCCCTCTCCCCCAGCGCCTGCCTGTGTTACTGACTGTATCTCTACTGATGTTAATCCAGCTCCCTCACACTGTTACTCAGTAACCCCTCTCCCCCAGCGCCCTGTGTTACTGACTGTATCTGTACTGATGTTAATCCAGTTCCCTCACACTGTCAATCAGTAACCCCTCTCCCCCAGCGTCCTGTGTTACTGTCTGTATCTCTACTATGTTAATCCAGCTCCCTCACACTGTCACTCAGTAACCCCTCTCCCCCAGCGCCTGCCTGTGTTACTGACTGTATGTGTACTGATGTTAATCCAGCTCCCTCACACTGTCACTCAGTAACCCCTCTCCCCCAGCGCCCTGTGTTACTGACTGTATGTGTACTGATGTTAATCCAGCTCCCTCACACGGTCACTCAGTAACCCCTCTCCCCCAGCGTCCTGTGTTACTGACTGTATCTGTACTGATGTTAATCCAGCTCCCTCACACTGTCTCTCAGTAACCCCTCTCCCCCAGCGTCCTGTGTTACTGTCTGTATCTCTACTGATGTTAATCCAGCTCCCTCACACTGTCACTCAGTAACCCCTCTCCCCAGCGCCTGCCTGTGTTACTGACTGTATCCCTACTGATGTTAATCCAGCTCCCTCACACTGTCACTCAGTAACCCCTCTCCCCCCAGCGCCCTTTGTTATTGACTGTATCTGTACTGATGTTAATCCAGCTCTTCACACTGTCACTCAGTAACCCCCCCCCCAGCATCCTGTGTTACTGACTGTATCGCTACTGATGTTAATCCAGCTCCCTTACACTGTCACTCAGTAACCCCTCTCCCCCAGCGCCCTGTGTTACTGACTGTATCTGTACTGATGTTAATGCAGCTCCTTCACACTGTCACTCAGTAACCCCTCTCCCCCAGCGCCCTGTGTTACTGACTGTATCTGTACTGATGTTAATCCAGCTCCCTCACACTGTTACTCAGTAACCCCTCTCCCCCAGCGCCCTGTGTTACTGACTGTATCTCTACTGATGTTAATCCAGCTCCCTCACACTGTCACTCAGTAACCCCTCTCCCCCAGCACCCTGTGTTACTGACTGTATCTGTACTGATGTTAATCCAGCTCCCTCACACTGTCTCTCAGTAACCCCTCTCCCCCAGAGCCCTGTGTTATTGACTGTATCTGTACTGATGTTAATCCAGCTCCCTCACACTGTCACTCAGTAACCCCTCTCCCCCAGCGCCCTGTGTTATTGACTGTATCTGTACTGATGTTAATCCAGCTCCCTCATACTGTCACTCAGTAACCCCTCTCCCCCAGCACCCTGTGTTACTGACTGTATCTGTACTGATGTTAATCCAGCTCCCTCACACTGTCCATCAGTAACCCCTCTCCCCCAGCGCCCTGTGTTACTGACTGTATCTGTACTGATGTTAATCCAGCTCCCTCACACTGTCACTCAGTAATCCCTCTCCCCCAGCGCCCTGTGTTACTGACTGTATGTGTACTGATGTTAATCCAGCTCCCTCACACTGTCACTCAGTAATCCCTGTCCCCCAGCGCCCTGTGTTACGGACTGTATCTGTACTGATGTTAATCCAGCTCCCTCACACTGTCTCTCAGTAACCCCTCTCCCCCAGCGCCCTGTGTTACTGACTGTATCTGTACTGATGTTAATCCAGCTCCCTCACACTGTCACTCAGTAACCCCTCTCCCCCAGCGCCCTGTGTTACTGACTGTATGTGTACTGATGTTAATCCAGCTTCCTCACACTGTCACTCAGTAATCCCTCTCCCCCAGCGCCCTGTGTTACGGACTGTATCTGTACTGATGTTAATCCAGCTCCCTCACACTGTCTCTCAGTAACCCCTCTCCCCCAGCGCCCTGTGTTACTGACTGTATCTGTACTGATGTTAATCCAGCTCCCTCACACTGTCACTCAGTAACCCCTCTCCCCCAGCGTCCTGTGTTACTGACTGTATCTCTACTGATGTTAATCCAGCTCCCTCACACTGTCTCTCAGTAACCCCTCTCCCCCAGCGCCCTGTGTTACTGACTGTATCTGTACTGATGTTAATCCAGCTCCCTCACACTGTCTCTCAGTAACCCCTCTCCCCCAGCGTCCTGTGTTATTGACTGTAACTCTACTGATGTTAATCCAGCTCCCTCACACTGTCACTCAGTAACCCCTCTCCCCCAGCGTCCTGTGTTACTGACTGTATCTGTACTGATGTTAATCCAGCTCCCTCACACTGTCTCTCAGTAACCCCTCTCCCCCAGCGCCCTGTGTTACGGACTGTATCTGTACTGATGTTAATCCAGCTCCCTCACACTGTCTCTCAGTAACCCCTCTCCCCCAGCGCCCTGTGATACCATCAGTACTGAGTGTCAGTCGAGGCTCAGTGGGTAGCTCTGAGTCAGAAGGTTGTGGGTCCAAGTCCCACTCCAAGGGTTTGAGCACAAAGAAATTTAGGCTGACACTCCAGTGCAGTGCTGAGGGAGTCCTTCTCTTCTTAGGCAGTCCCTCGGAGTCGTGGATGACATCCTTCCACACTAAAAATGGCTTCTCAGGTGACTGAAGAGTCCAATGTGGTACCTACAGTGTCTGTCAGAGGTGGGGCAGGTGGTGGTTGGAGGGACGGGTGGGTGGGGGGCTTGTTTTGTTGTGCGCTCCTTCCGCTGCCTGCACTTGCTTTCTGCATGCTCTCGGTGACGAGACTCGAGGTGCTGAGCGCCCTCCCGGATGCGCTTCCTCCATTTAGAGCGGTCTTGGGCAAGGGACTCCCAGGTGTCGGTGGGAATGTTGCACTTTTTCAAGGAGGCTTTGAGGATGCCCTTGAAGCATTTTCTCTGCCCACCTGGGACTCGCTTGCTGTGTCGAGCTCAGAGTGGAGCACTTGCTTTGGAGTCTCGTGTCTGGCATGTGGATGATGTGGCCTGCCCAACGGAGCTGATCGAGCGTGGTCAGTGCTTTGATGCTGGGGATGTTGGCCTGAGCGAGGACACTGATGTTGGTGCGTCTATCCTGCCAATGGATCTGCAGGATCTTGTGGAGGCAGCGTTGGTGGTACTTCTCCAGTGTTTGAGGTGCCTGCTGTACATTGTCCATGTCTCTGAGCCATACAGGAGGGTGGGTATCACTGCTCTGTAGACCATGAGCTTGGTGCCAGTTTTGAGATCCTGGTCTTCAAACACTCTCTTCCTCAGGCGACCGAAGGCTGCACTGGTGCACTGGAGGCGGTGTTGGACCTCGTCATCGATGTCTGCCCTCGGTGATAGTAGGCTCCCGAGGTATGGAAAATGGTCCACGTTGTCCAAGGCTGAGGGAGTGCTGCATTGTCGGAGGTGCCATCATCCGGATGAGACGTTAAACCCGTCTGCTCTCTCAGGTGGATGTAAAAATTCCCATGGCACTATTTTGAAGAAGAGCAGAGGAATTATCCTCGGTGTCCTGGGGCCAATATTTATCCCTCAAACAACATAATTTAAAAAAACAGATTATCTGGTCACTATCACATTGCTGTGTGTGGGAGCTTGCTGTGCACAAATTGGCTGCCGCGTTTCCCACATTACAATAGTGACTGCACTCCAATAGTACTTCATTGGCTGTAAAGTGCATTGAGACGTCTGGTGGCCATGAAAGTCGCTATATAAATCCAAATCTTTCTTTTCTTTTACTGATGGGAAGCCAGCCCCCTCACACTGTTGGGCAATGGGCTGAGGACAGAACCCCTCTCACCATGTGTTTGAAGGGGCTCCCGATGATCGAATTCCCCGTCTAACCGGGCTCCTTGTGTCCACGTCCTGCGGAGGTTCTCTTGTGTCCCACTCCCAGAATACTGACCTCTGATCCAGGAGCTGCAACCACTGCCCATAAAGCGGAGAATTATCTCGCTGGAAATATATTTCGGCTTGCTTGGAGGAATGTGTGGTGGGGAGGGGGAAGGGGGCTATCGGACGGGGGCTATCGGACGACTAGAGAAGAAATATTTGCAACTTCTGCAAGCAGCAATGGATGGGATCGGATGCGGGGAAACCATCAGTAAATTGAATTGAGAATGATGCTCCTTGTACATTGGCCCTAATGAGCAGTTTGTTTTTCTGTATATTTACAGCGTTCCATTAATGGCTGTGTGACATCCCCTCACTTTATTAAGTTTCAGAGTTCCGGGGAGAGCTGAATGAAATGGATAAATATGCCTTGTGATAACTGCGCTGACGATCATATTGCTGAAGTAATGGTCGCAGTCCACTGTGAAATGAGGGGGGAGATTATAGCTCGGGTTTTCTCTCACTCTAGCTGCCTGGTGTGAAAGCTGAGATAAATCTGACCGGATCGTCATTCCGAGTAATGGCAGCTGAAATTGTAATTTATATGGGTTGAAATGACTGTGCTTCTGTGTGATGTTGGGAGGAAATTGAACTCAGCTTATTTCTCTGCATCTGTGATGAACCTTTGACATGTCGAGTTCGCCAGACACACTATTAAATGTAGAGGCTGTCGAAATGTGTCATTATGAGCAGGGAAGGAGATGTGACTGGCTACCTTTCTTATCAGGCTCGCTGCCTCATCCGTGCAGTATCACTTAGGAATTATTCTTTCAATAATGTTTTCGTATTACTTGCAATCATGGGATATTGATCAGTCCTCAGACACTCGCAGGTTGCTAAGCAGCAGGGGAGGGGGAGATGAAAGGAGATTGAACGAACCTGCAACAGGTTGTTACAGCCTGATTGTGTTGTGTGACACAGGCAGACCCAGGGCAAGGGTATCAGAGTGACACAAAACAGCACTCCAGCTCAAAAAAAAGAAGATAAGAACTAAAGAAATAGGAGCAGGAGTCGGCCATTCGACCCCTCGAGCCTGCTCCGCCATTCAATAAGATCATGGCTGATCTGATCATGGACTCAGCTCCATTTCCCCGCCCGCTCCCCATAACCCTTTATCCCCTTATCACTCAAAAATCTGTCTATCTCCATCTTAAATATATTCAATGACCCAGCCTCCACAGCTCTCTGGGGCAGAGCATTCCAAAGATTCACGACCCTCTGAGAGAAAGAATTCCTCCTCATCTCCGTCTTAAATGGGCGACCCCTTATTCTGAAACTATGCCGCCTAGTTCTAGATTCCCCCACGAGGGGAAACATCCTCTCTGCATCTACCTTTGAAGTCCTTACTACTAGGGGAATCAAGGGGTATGGTGAGAAAGCAGGAATGGGGTACTGAAGTTGCATGTTCAGCCATGAACTCATTGAATGGCGGTGCAGGCTAGAAGGGCCGAATGGCCTACTCCTGAACCTATTTTCTATGTTTCTATGTTTCTATGTTTCTACCTTGTCGAGCCCCTTCAGAATCTTATACGTTTCAATAAGATCACCTCTCATTCTTCTAAACTCCAATGAGTACAGGCCCAACCTGCTCAACCTTTCTTCATAAGGCAACCCCTTCATCTGAACTGCCTCCAATGCAAGTATACCCTTCCTTAAATACGGAGACCAAAACTGTATGCAGTACTCCAGGTGTGGCGTCACCAATACCCTGTACAGTTGTAGCAGGACTTCTCTGCTTTTATACTCCATCCCCCTTGCAATAAAGGCCAACATTCCATTTGCCTTCCTAACTACTCAACCTTTTGATGTTTCTGCACATTGCCCATCCATCGATCGGTGCTGGCACTGGCCCCACAGCCATGCTACAAGTCCATTTTTCAATCTCTCACCCATCCTTCATTTTCTCCCTTTTCTTGTCTGACCCCTTCTTGGGGTACGGTTCTGTGGTCCCTGCTCCATGTAGCTTGGTCTTCACCTGTGAGTTTAGATCGTTTGATCATAATCGACATGGCAGCCCAGGATCACCCCTTCCTTCCCCAGTGCATCCCACCCACCGGCACTCTCATTCCATCGAGTGTCCAACACAGAAATAGGCCATTCGGCCCCACTGCTCCGTGTCGAGATTTATGCCCCACCGCTCCGTGCCGGGGTTTATACCCCACCGCTCCGTGTCGGGATTTATGCCCCGCCGCTCCGTGCCGGGGTTTATGCCCCACTGCTCCGTGTCGGGATTTATGCCCCACCGCTCCGTGCCGGGGTTTATGCCCCACCACTCCGTGCCGGGGTTTATGCCCCACCGCTCCGTGTCGGGATTTATGCCCCACCGCTCCGTGCCGGGGTTTATGTCCCACCACTCCGTGTCGGGATTTATGCCCCACCGCTCCGTGCCGGGGTTTATGCCCCACCGCTCCGTGCCGGGGTTTATGCCCCACCGCTCCGTGTCGGGATTTATGCCCCACCGCTCCGTGTCGGGATTTATGCCCCACCACTCCGTGCCGGGGTTTATGCCCCACCGCTCCGTGCCGGGGTTTATGCCCCACCACTCCGTGCCGGGATTTATGCCCCACCGCTCCGTGTCGGGATTTATGCCCCACAAACGCGGCAGCCAATTTGCGCACAGCAAGCTCCCACAAATAGCAATATGATAATGATCAGATCATCTGTTTTTGTTCTGTTGATTGAGGGATAAATATTGGGATAACTCCCCTGCTCTTCTTTGAAATAGTGGCCATGGGATCTTTTACATCAACCTGAGAGGGCAAATGGGGCCTGGGTTTAACGTCTCATCCGAAAAACGGTACCTCTGACAGTGTGGCACTCCCTCAGTATTGCACCTCCGACAGTGCAGCGCTCCCTTGGTACTGCCCCTCCGACAGTGCAGCACTCCCTCAGTACTGTTCCTCCAACAGTACAGCACTCCCTCAGTACTGCCCCTCTGACAGTGTGGCACTCCCTCAGCACTGCCCCTCCGACAGTGCGGCGCTCCATCAGTACTACCCCTCCGACAGTGTGGCACTCCCTCAGTATTGCACCTCTGACAGTGCAGCGCTCCCTTGGTACTGCCCCTCCGACAGTGCGGCACTCCCTCAGTACTACCCCTCCGACAGTGCGGCGCTCCCTCAGTACTACCCCTCCGACAGTGCGGCGCTCCCTCAGTACTGCCCCTCCGACAGTGCGGCACTCCCTCAGTACTGCCCCTCCGACAGTGCGGCACTCCCTCAGTACTGCCCCTCCGACAGTGCGGCACTCCCTCAGTACTGCCCCTCCGACAGTGCGGCACTCCCTCAGTACTACGCCTCCAACAGTGCGGCGCTCCCTCAGTACTACCCCTCTGACAGTGCGGCGCTCCCTCAGTACTGCCCCTCTGACAGTGCGGCACTCCCTCAGTACTGCCCCTCCGACAGTGCGGCACTCCCTCAGTACTACCCCTCCGACAGTGCGGCGCTCCCTCAGTACTGCACTGGGAGTGTCAGTCTGGATTTTTGTGCACAAGTCCTTGGAGTGGGTCTTGATCTCTCAACCTTCCGACTCAGAGGCAAATGTTCTACCCACTGAGCCACAGCTGACACAACTTATATTAATGGCCCTTACTTCTGGTCTCCCCACAAGTGGAAAGCTCTTCCAACAGGACCAGCACCATGCCTGACGGGATCCCTCGTCATTGCCTGCTGGGATCAAGAGGCTGGTGATGATGCTGGCATGCTCCTTGCTTGTGTGGCTCAGTCTCCTGCCGGGCGAGAATTGCACACACACGCGTGTATCCGAGACGGAATCCATTGCTACTGATTTTTTTTCCAATACACTCTTGGTTTGTGGCTCCATGAGGCCACCGTACGCGACATTCATTGGGTTAGAGCAGTGACCTTTAACCCATGAAGTGCCGTGCAACTTGTGTATTTTTACTGATTGGGCAACACAGACAGACGGTAATCGGACCGGCCCCAGAACCCTGGCTGCTGCATTGCCGATGGCTGAGGTCTCCATCCATCGAGAGCTGGTTCACCCAGGCTGGCCCTGAGTGAGCTGTGTTGGAGATTCTAAAATCAAACTGGACACACAAAAGTTTCATCTCGTGCTCCCATGCGAGGAGCCATTCATTCATTACTAAGCCTTTCAAAGAACTTTCATCATCCTAAAGAATCAGAAAACAAGTCACAATCCAGTCCCCTCCCCCCTGACCCCGCCTTCCTGCCTCCTCCCTCCCACCCCCTCTGTTCTGCCCCCTCCCTCCTGCCCCCTCTGTCCTGTCCCTTCCTCGTACCCCCTCCCCCCTGACCCCTCCGTCCCGCCCCCTCCGTCCTGCCCCCTCACTCCTGCCCCCTCCCGCCCCCTCCGTCACGCCCCCTCCGTTCTGCCCCCTCTGTCCTGCCCCCTACCTCCTGCCCCCTCCGCCCTGCCCCTCCCATGTGCCCCCTCCCCCCTGACCTCTCCCTCCCGCCCCCTCCGTCCCGCCCCCTCCCTCCTACCCCGTACCTCCTGCCCCCTCACTCCTGCCCCCTCCCGCCCCCTCCGTCACGCCCCCTCCATTCTGCCCCCTCTGTCCTGCCCCCTACCTCCTGCCCCCTCCGTCCTGCCCCCTCCCCCCTGACCTCTCCCTCCCGCCCCCTCCGTCCCGCCCCCTCCCTCCTACCCCGTACCTCCTGCCCCCTCCCTCCTGCCCCGTACCTCCTGCCCCCTCCCTCCTGCCCCCTACATCCGTCCCCTCCTTCCCACCCCCTCCGTCCCGCCCCCCTCCCTCCTGCCCCCTCCGTCCTGCCCCTCCCATGTGCCCCCTCCCCCCTGACCCCTCCCTCCTGCCCCCTCCGTCCTGCCCCTCCCATGTGCCCCCTCCTCCCTGACCCCTCCCTCCTGCCCCCTACCTCCTGCCCCCTCCTTCCTGCCCCTCCCTCATGCCCCATCATCTTACCCCCTCCATGTAGTGCCCCCCCCCCGCCCCCCATCGCCTTCCACATTCCAATCCATGCTGTGAGTCCTGTCCAGACCCAGCTAGTGGGGTGAATGATCTGGGCCTGGGCATTCCTTGTCCTTTCTGGGGTCCAAAGCTCAGGCTCAACGCGTTGTGCCGATCGGGAAAGCTGACCGTTACCGGCGATTACCCGGGTGCTGGGGATTCTGTCCGGTGGGAATCGAAGCTCTCACTGCCCTGCCCGAGAGAACCCTTCCCTGATCAGACGAGAGAATGTGAAAGAGCTCAGCATGGCTGTACAGGCGGGGGGGGGGGGGGGGGGGGGCGATGGGGGGGGGGGGGCAGTGTGTTTGTGTGTGGGGGGGGGGAAGTGTGTGTGTGTGTGGGGGGGCTGTGTGTGTGTGTGTGGGGGGGCTGTGTGTGTGTGGGGGGGGCTGTGTGTGTGTGTGGGGGGGCTGTGTGTGTGTGGGGGGGGGCTGTGTGTGTGTGTGGGGGGGCTGTGTGTGTGTGGGGGGGGGCTGTGTGTGTGTGTGTGGGGGGGCTGTGTGTGTGTGGGGGGGGGCTGTGTGTGTGTGGGGGGGGCTGTGTGTGTGTGTGGGGGGGGGCAGTGTGTGTGTGGGGGGGGCAGTGTGTGTGTGTGTGGGGGGGCAGTGTGTGTGTGTGTGGGGGAGGGGGAGTGTGTGTGTGTGTGGGGGGGGCAGTGTGTATGTGTGTGTGGGGGGGCAGTGTGTGTGTGTGTGTGGGGGGGGCAGTGTGTGTGTGTGTGGGGGGGGGGACTGTGTGTGTGGGGGGCAGTGTGTGTGTGGGGAGGTCAGTGTATGTGTGTGGGGGGGTGCTGTGTGTGTGGGGGGCAGTGTATGTGCGGGGGGGGGCAGTGTATGCGTGTGGGGGGGTGCTGTGTGTGGGGGGGGCAGTGTGTGTGTGTGTGGGGAGGGCAGTGTGTGTGTGTGGGGAGGGGCTGTGTGTGGGGGGGGGCAGTGTGTGTGTGTGGGGGGGGCAGTGTGTGTGTGTGTGTGTGGGGGGGGTCAGTGTGTGCGGGGGGGGCAGTGTGTTTGTGTGTGGGGGGCAGTGTGTGTGGGGGGGCGCAGTGTGTGTGTGGGGGGGGCAGTGTGTGTGTGTGTGTGTGGGGGGCAGCGTGTGTGTGTGTGGGAGGGGGACAGTGTGTGTGGGGGGGGCAGTGTGTGTGTGTGTGTGTGTGGGGGGGGCAGTGTGTGTGGAGGGGGCGCAGTGTGTGTGTGTGGGGGGGGCAGTGTGTGTGTGTGTGTGGGGGGGGCAGTGTGTGTGTGTGTGGGAGGGGGACAGTGTGTGTGGGGGGGGCAGTGTGTGTGTGTGTGTGTGTGGGGGGGGCAGTGTGTGTGGGGGGGGGCAGTGTGTGTGTGTGGGGGGGTCTGTGTGTGGGGGTGCAGTGTGTGTGTGTGGGGGGGGTGCAGTGTGTGTGTGTGGGGGTGCAGTGTGTGTGGGGGGGGGCAGTGTGTGTGTGTGGGGGTGCAGTGTGTGTGTGGGGGGGGGTGCAGTGTGTGTGTGTGTGTGTGTGGGGGGGGGCAGTGTGTGTGGGGGGGGCAGTGTGTGTGTGTGTGTGTGTGTGGGGGGGCAGTGTGTGTGGGGGGGGGCAGTGTGTGTGTGTGGGGGTGCAGTGTGTGTGTGTGGGGGGGCAGTGTGTTGTGTGGGGGGGGCAGTGTGTGTGGGGGGGGGTGCAGTGTGTGTGTGTGTGTGGGGGGGGGCAGTGTGTGTGTGTGGGGGGCAGTGTGTGTGTGGGGGGGGGCAGTGTGTGTGTGTGGGGGGGGGGGGCAGTGTGTGTGGGGGGGGGGCAGTGTGTGTGTGGGGGGCAGTGTGTGTGTGGGGGGGCAGTGTGTGTGGTGGGGGTGCAGTGTGTGTGTGGGGGGGTGCAGTGTGTGTGTGTGGGGGGTGCAGTGTGTGTGTGGGGGGGGGGCAGTGTGTGTGTGTGGGGGGTGCAGTGTGTGTGTGGGGGGGGTGCAGTGTGTGTGGGGGGGCAGTGTGTGTGTGGGGGGGGCAGTGTTGTGTGTGGGGGGGGGCAGTGTGTGTGTGGGGGGGGGCAGTGTGTGTGGGGTGGGGGTGCAGTGTGTGTGGGGGGGGGGTGCAGTGTGTGTGTGTGGGGGGGGTGCAGTGTGTGTGTGGGGGGGGCAGTGTGTGTGTGGGGGGGGCAGTGTGTGTGTGGGGGGGTGCAGTGTGTGTGTGGGGGGGGGTGCAGTGTGTGTGTGGGGGGGGGGCAGTGTGTGTGTGGGGGGGGTTCAGTGTGTGTGTGGGGGGGGCAGTGTGTGTGTGTGGGGGGTGCAGTGTGTGTGTGTGTGGGGGGCAGTGTGTGTGTGGGGGGGGTGCAGTGTGTGGTGTGGGGGGGGGCAGTGTGTGTGTGTGGGGGGGGGGCAGTGTGTGTGTGTGGGGGGGGGGCAGTGTGTGTGTGTGGGGGGGTGCAGTGTGTGTGGTGTGTGTGGGGTGCAGTGTGTGTGTGGGGGGGGGGCAGTGTGTGTGTGTGGGGGGGGGGCAGTGTGTGTGTGGGGGGGGGGGTGCAGTGTGTGTGTGGGGGGGGGTGCAGTGTGTGTGTGTGGGGGGGGGCAGTGTGTGTGTGGGGGGGGGTGCAGTGTGTGTGTGGGGGGGCAGTGTGTGTGTGGGGGGTGCAGTGTGTGTGTGGGGGGGGCAGTGTGTGTGTGTGGGGGTGCAGTGTGTGTGTGGGGGGGGGGTGCAGTGTGTGTGTGGGGGGGGGTGCAGTGTGTGTGTGTGGGGGGGGGCAGTGTGTGTGTGTGTGGGGGTGCAGTGTGTGTGTGGGGGGGGCAGTGTGTGTGTGTGGGGGTGCAGTGTGTGTGTGGGGGGGGGGGTGCAGTGTGTGTGTGTGTGGGGGGGGGCAGTGTGTGAAGAGTATGGGGGATGGGGGGCCGCCAATGAAAAACTGGAGAAATTAGAGAAACTGTGGCCACGTGACCCTGGATCTGCAATCGCTACCCACCCCATTACCGCAGCTGTCAGCGTCACCATGAGAATGACTCTTGTCGGGGATTTTACCGGCCAGTAACTACGTGTCTATTTGGAAAGAGTGAAGTGATATGGGCTGAGCCTTGCAGTGATATTTACTGAACCTTCACAGACCGTGGCCTCCCGCAGCGACTGACAGAGCCATCATCCAGCAACTCATCATCGGCGCTCAGCTACAGTAATCCCAGGATGCGTGTGGGAGGGATTGAAGCAATTTATTTCAGGAACATCACAAACAAGATGTTGACAGCCTGGGCATGTTTCTGACACTCAGATCTGACATATAGGTCTTTGTGAATTTAGTCAGCTTTCGCTGGCTTCATCCACGCTGTAAGGAGGGCCGAGCCTGGTCTGGGCCAGCCTAGCTTAAGCTGGCATATCCTGGGATGGGAGTGGTGTCCTATGAGGAGTGATTGAATAGAATGGGCCTATACTCTCTGGAGTTTATAAGAATGAGAGGTAATCACATTGAAATATACAAGATTCTGAAGGGGATTGACAGGGTAGATGCCGGGAGGATGTTTCCCCCTGGACTGGGGAGTCTAGAACCAGGGGATACAGTCTCAGGATAAGGGGTCGGCCATTTAACACCGAGATGAGAAGGAATTTCTTCACTCAGAGGGTTGTGTATCTTTGAAATTCTCTGCCCCAGAGGGCTGTGGATGCTGAGACTCGTGTATATTCAAGGGTAAGATCAATAGATATTTGGACTCTAGGGGAATCAAGGGTGTTGGGGATCGGGCGGGAAAGTGGAGTTGAGGTCGATGATCAGCCGTGATCTTATTGAATGGCGGAGCAGGCTCGAGGGGCCGAATGGCCGACTCCTGCTCCTAATTCTTATGTTCTTATCCTGGTCTAGACTATGCTAGCCAAGCCTCGCCTGTTACCCTCTGTAATGTATGTACCTTGAATATGTTCACAGGTTTGTAGAGCTGTTAAACATGCTCATGTGGAGCGCAGTGGTTACGTTGCTGGACTAGCAATCCAGAGGGCTGGATTAATGATCCGGGGACATGAGTTCAAATCCCACCACGGCAGCTGGGGAATTTAAATTCAGTTAATTAAATAAAGAATGTGCCTCTTTGTACCAACTGAATTGCAGCAGTTTCTCTCAATTGGCTCTCCATTATCACATGACCTATTGCTGATTGGTCCCCGTGAAGGATAAACCACACCCTGAAGCGTTTCTAGAATGTGTCAATGGACCCTCCCGGCTGCACATTGTAACATGATCCATTTACTTAAAATAGTTGTAGAGCTGTTGAGTTGAGAGTGGCTTAGCCAGTGATGTTGTTCACACGACTCAATAAAACCCCAGCCAGTTGGGTTTGGGGGATCCATGATGGGGCAGGTGGTTGTGAGCCTGGTGGATGAATTGGTAATGTGTAGTGTGATTGTTAAACCTTTGCTCATAAACCAACTAGTTCTTAATAGCAATGTGTTGCTGTGAATTCTTAAGCAAAGAACCCATGAAGCAAATACATCACCCCATCCTTCCCAAGTGCTCTGTCTCTGTTCAGAACTTTCTGCAGAGTCTGTCTGAGCAGGACCCACTTTCCTTCCATGTTTCTCTGATGGGGGTCTTAGCGGAGAGCCCTTAGCTTTGGCTTTGCTCGGCATTGCGTTGCTTTCTCTCTCTGTTGTTTACTGAGAAGAGCCAGCAGCTCAGACTGAATTTCCGTTTGTCTTCAGTCGATAATATCTGACTTCTGACAACATGATCCACAGACTGATTGCACAGAGCATCACAGCAGTTAGCGCCCAGCTCTATTTCCTGAGCAAATAAATCAATCAAAAGCCAGGTGAACGAATTGGAGCTGCGAGAATATAGATCGATCAATCGCACTTCCTGTTCATCACACTGTAGGTCTCACTCACTGTCTGCGGCAAATTCCTGTGTCAGAGGTGAACTATAGTATAGAGCAACAGAGACACTCAATTTGCAAGGTATAAACTCTCAAAGCAACAAAACTTTTTGAGAGCCACACATCTGCGGCCTCTTTACTGACCTCTGCACGAACTCTGCCAATGTTTACTTAATGCCAATTAGTCTCCGGAGCCTTAAATAGTCTGATACCTATCTGTTAGCAGCAGAATAATACATTGTGGCCTGGAGTTTTTGGACCACCCCACCTTTGTGAGTATGTCGGGGGTGGGGGGGGGGGGGTGGCGGGTTGTGCCGCGAACCACCCCTGCGCCTGAATGGTGAGACCCGAGGTGCACCCGATATTGGGCCTCGGGCCCCATTTCCATCGGGCCGGGCGAGTTGCAGACACCATCAGGAGGCTCGCTAGCGAGGCAGGGTTGGAAGATGCCGTCATTGGGGACACGAGCGGTGGCACTCCTGGCTACACATTCAGGTGAGTATATTTTAAACGCTTACCCCATTGGTTGTGGCCTGCGGTGGATGAAGGCCTGATTTTCCTAAGTGGCTGATCTTCGACCTCAACTCCACCTTCCCGCCCGATCCCCATATCCCTTGATTCTCTCAGTGTCCAAAAATGTATTGATCTCCGCCTTGAATACACTCAAAGACTGAGCCTCCACAGCCCTCTGGGGCAGAGAATTCCAAAGATTCACCACCCTCTGAGTGAAGAAATTCCTCCTCATCTCAGTCCTAAATGGCTGACCCCTTGCCCTGAGACTGTGACCCCTGCTTCTAGACTCTTCATCCAGACAAAACAGCCTCTCAGCATCTACCCTGTCAAGCCCTCTAAGAATTCTATATGTTTCAATGAGATCACCTCTCATTCTTCTCAAATCCAGAGAGTATAGGCCATTCTACTCAATCTCTCTCATAGGACAGCCCTCTCACCCCAGGAATCAGTCTGGTGAACCTTTGTTGCACTCCCTGTAAATATATCTGTCGTTAGGCATGGAGACCAAAACTGTACACAGCAATATGTTGCGTGTCACATGGAAGCATCCCTGGTTTAATATGAAACGTGTTTGCTCCAACTCACTGAGCAATGCCACAGAAGGTAATCTAGTGTGGGAATAAAAATGTGAAGACTGTCACATCTCAAGCATCACACATTGTCACGCCTGGAAATTTCGGTATCGCGTTTTTTTTAAAAGGTAATAAGACGTCAAAGAAAGAAAATTATTTCTTGGGTGTTTTCATGGAATTTACCTAGCAACAGCAAATCACCGCTAACTGACCTCAGGATATCTATATTTACCACACTATAGCCTTGTGTTGTGGCTTAAAGGGGCAGGCCACGATATTTTACCTCAGCACATAGTGTACTGGCCCCACACTGAACCACATCCTGAAACTTACCCCGAGCAGTGCCACAGGAGGTCGGCTGGTGTATTCCAAAGTGCAACGTGTGACCTATGGACAATTAACCGTGCGTAACGTACCTGTGAATTATGTGGCTGGAGTCTTTCTGTAAACTGCCGCAGATTTCTTTTAAAATCAATGCGATATCGACTGTTGTGTAATAACACACAGAATTACCAACATTCTGCCCAAAAGACTTCTCCAAACTAATGTCCCTTTCTATGTGGCGTGGACCCAGAAACAATAAGTTTACAGATATATTCAGCCATGCTCAGGCCGAGGGACTGGCAGTCGCTTCCAGTCTGGCAACGCCTCGATTTTAAAAGTCTCATCCTCCTGTTCAAATCCCTCCATGGCCTCTCCCCTCCCTACCTCTGTAACCTCCGCCAGCCCTGCAACCCTCCGAGATCCCTGCGCTCCTCAAAGTCTGGCCTCTTGCTCAGCCCTGATGATAATCGCTCCACCATCGGTGGCCGTGCCTTCTGTTGCCTGGGCCCCAAGCTCTGGAACTCCCTCCCTAAACCTCTCCGCCTCTCTCTCCTCCTTTAAGACGCTCCTTAAAACCGACCTCTTTGACCAAGCTTTTGGTCACCTGTCCCAATATCTCCTTACGCGGCTCGGCGTCAAATTTTGTTTGATAATCGCTCCTGTGAAGGGCCTTTGGACGTTTTACAACGTTTAAGGCACTATATAAACGCAAATTATTGTTGTTGACGCCTGGCCCTTGTCAGTTCTGTTGCTGAACAAAGCGTAGTCGACAGTAAACGATGAACGCATTGCCTTGCAATGACAAACCGTCTCTGAAGGTCAACAGCGGATAAACATTCTCCACACCGACGTCAGCTGGGGAGAGTGTTGGGAAGAGGCGAGAGGAAAAATGCCGCAGGAAACAGGTCCGTCCCGATGAAGTGTTGTGACAAGCCCCAGTAACAAGCACTGCTCTCCGCAGGGGCCGAACACCACGTTATATTGTGAGAGCCTGTTGTGCTAACCAGGAAACTCATACTTTACCCAGGCTCTCTGACATATATAGACAACAACAACAACTTGTACTTATATAGCGCCTTTAAGGTAGTGAAACGTCCAAAGGCGCTTCACAGGAGCGTTATGCGATAAAAATTTGACACCGAGCTGCCCAAGTAGAAATCAGCGCAGGTGACCAAAGCGGCAGGTTTTAAGGAGCGTTTTGAAGCAGGAAAGAGAGATAGAGAGGCGGAGAGGTTTAGGGAGGGAGTTCCAGAGCTTGGGGCCCAGGCAACAGAAGGCACGGCCACCGATGGTGGAGCGATTATAATCAGGGATGCTCAGGAGGGTAGAATTAGAGGAGCACAGACATCTTGGGGGGTTGTGGGGCTGGAGGGGGTTACAGAGATAGGGAGGGGCGAGGGCCTTGGAGGGATTTGAAAACAAGGATGAGAATTTTGAAATCGAGACTTAATTCAACAGCAGCAAAAGCTGGAGAATTTACAGACCTAAGCCAAGCGGTGTTAAAAATGCGGGAGCGGAAATTCAGCACCCAAAAAAGCCACTTGCCGCTGGGAAGCAGAGGCCGAGCGGCCGGCGACCGGTCCGATGGCCACCAGCGAAATTCAGCAGGGGGATTTTTCTGGCGGTCCCCACTTTCGCCCGCCACTGCCGACCGGTCCTCAGTGCGTGACCAAAGCGCGCACCGCTGATCTCCCGCACCTCCAGCCAAATTCAGCTGTAAAAAAAATCCTCGGTCCGCTGAGTAGTGCCTCCGCTTTTTCTGTCGGTGCTCCTTGCCTTCCGCATGTGGGGCTTGGCTGAGCGGCGGCCATTAAAGATGACGGCCCAACGCCGCGGCCGCCATTTTACTTTTTTTGCTGGCTGACTTCCAGGTCGGCCCGACGATTGTGCCCCCCCCCCCGGGTTCGGCCGTGCCTCTGACAGGCAGACCGCTGGCCCGGCCGAAACCCTCCCTGGTGGCCCAGTGGCCAATCCTAAAGAATCGCAGCGTGTTGCCCCTTTAAGTGAAGGGGAGGGCCCGGATGACGCACATGTGCACTGATGTCACCATCGCTCCGCTGACTGACAGTGGCGGTGACTCCGCCCCTCTTGTTGGCGAGCTGTGGCTTACCACCCCACTGCCCCCACCCCCGTTATGACCCAACTTGCGGATCGCTTCAAAAAAAAACCCAATGAAAAGCGGAATTTTATATCTGACCCGGTGGATAAATCACTTCAAAAGCGGGAGTGAATTTCGGCCCCATGATGTCAGCTGTTGGTCAGTGGGCAGCACTCTCATCTCGGAATAAGAATGTTGTGGGTTTGAGTCCCACAGATTATTGCGCAGAAAGGGGCGGGGCTGCATGCGCAGACGGGCACAAAAATGATCGTGCGGGTAATCGCTTTGCACAGATTATCTGGGCGTGCCTCTCATTGCTGTGCGCAAATTGGCTGCTGCATTTCATACCCATCATCATCATAGGCAGTCCCTCGTATCGAGGATGACTTGCTCCCACGCCAAAAAGGGATGAGTTCACAGGTGTTTCAATGAAGGAGCTAATATTCCGGATCCCGAACTCCATCCTGAAGGGTGGAAGATGCCTGTGGGTGGATTTTTTTAACGTGGGGTGGCCGTTGCACACCCAGCCACCACACGGGCTTGACCAGAGCGAGGTCTTGGTCCAGTGGCGAGTTGTTAACCAGGACGACTGGAGACCTGCTCTGCTGCACGGACCCAGTGCGCTCACATAGCGCACAGTGTGGGCTGGGCCCGTGCTGCCCCTGGGCCCTCGCCCCAGATTCACGCCTCCCCTGGTAACCCCCGCCTCTACGAACTCTTGCTGCTCCTTCGCCGCTCCTGCTGTGCCGGTCCACACTGCAGTCAGCCGTCGCCCTCCTGCAGTAGCACGCGCTGCTCTCTGCAGTGGTATGCCGTCACACGCTGCTCCGTCCAATGGCCCCGGCCTGCTGATGGTCTTGCAGGCTGGGACTGTGCCGATTTCCGGGCCGGGCGCCGTGTACATTGCAACACTGACTGCACATCAAATAGTACTTCACTGTCTGTAAAGCCATTTGAGATAACCTGAGGTTGCAAAGGATGCTATGTAAATGAAAGTCTTTCTTTCATATCAGGACCACAGTCTCTTCCATAATATCCCATCAATGAGATGTGTGCCCAGGTAATCTGTTTTTAGTGATGTCGATTAAGGGATAAATATTGGCCCAGGACACCGGGGAGAACTCCCCTGCTCTTCTTCGAATACTGCCATGGGATCTTTTACATCCACCTGAGAGAGTTTAACGTCGCATCCAAAAGAGGGCACCTCCGACAGTGCGGCTCTCCCTCAGTTCTGCCCCTCCAACAATGAGGCGCTCCCTCAGTACTGCCTCTCCGACAGTGAGGTGGGGTCCCTCAGCACTGCCCCTCCGACAGTGCAACACTCCCTCAGTCCTGCCCCTCCGACAGTGCAGCGCTCCCTATGTACTGCCTCTCTGACAGTGCGGCACTCCCTCAGCACTGCCCCTCTGACAGTGCGGCACTCCCTCAGTACTGCCCCTCCGACAGTGCGGCACTCCCTCAGTACTGCACTGGGAGTGTCAACCTAGATTTTGTGTTCCTATCTCTGGACTGGGACTTGAACCCACGACCTCGTGACTCAGCAGCGTGAGTGCTCTAACACACACTCATGTGAGCTGTTGTTTAAGTCTCACCAGACTCCTGGCTTGGCCTGTCTGTATTGAACCTTCAGTCACTGACCATAATCCCCCTCCCATTGTGCGCCTTTCCTCGAGCATTAATCTAAAGTGTTGCTGACTAATTCGGTTAAAGTTTCACTTCTCCTGTAGGTTGTGATTTAAATTGCAACCTGTGAGCAAGCGGCCAGAAGTGAAAGTTTGACTCACAATGATTCAGTGCAAACCTCATGGGCTGACTTAATGAAGCGAGGGACACTGATGCCTGATGCAAGCGAGAAGCAGACGGCCTGCCAAAGGAACCTACGACCCACTGCAGCGCTGGAAATTAAAGTGACTTTGCTTTACTAAAACTAGGCCTGTGTGGTGCTGCTTGAATAAGAATTAGGAGCAGGAGTCGGCCATTCGGCCCCTCGAGCCTGCTCCGCCATTCAATGAGATCAAGGCTGATCTTCAACCTCAACTCCACCTTCCCGCCTGATCCCCATATCCCTTGATTCCCGTAATATCCAAAAATCTCTCGATCTCAGCCTTGAATATATCAATGACTGAGCCTCCACAACCCTCTGGGGCAGAGAATTCCAAAGATTCACCACCCTCTGAGTGAAGAAATTTCTCCTCATCTCAGTCCTAAATGGCCGACCCCTTATCCTGAGACTGTGACCCCTGGTTCTAGACTCCCCAGCCCGGGGGAAACATCCTCCCGGCATCTACCCTGTCAAGCCCTGTAAGAATTTTGTATGTTTCAATGAGATCGCCTCTCATTCTTCTAAACTTGAGAATATAGGCCTCGTCTGCTCAATCTCTCCTCATAGGAGACTAGGAACCTCCAGGGATAAACAGTTTCAACTGTTCTCCTGGCATAGTTCATCAGGCATCAGCTGTCCTCTGGTCCCTCACCCAAGAGGCCAGTTATCATGTGTGAGACTTAGCCATGAATGTTGATAAGCTATTCAACTGCATGAGCATCACATGCCTTGTCTTGGATTCTTTCTGCCGCTCGATGAATACAGAACGTCCCAACAGAACAATCAGTGACATCGCCCAACATTTCTACATATTCCTCAATTCATAGAATCACAGAATGACACAGCACAGGAGGAAGCCATTCGGCCCATTCTGGATGTGCCTGCTCTTTGGATCGATCCAATTAATCCCGCACGCCCGCTCTTGCCCTACAGCCCTGTAAATATTCTTCCTTCAAGGATTCATCCAGTTCCCTTTCAAACGTTACTATTCAATCTGTTTCTACCACCCTTTCAGGCAACGCGTTCCAGATCAGAACTCGCTGCGTAAAGAATATGTTTCCTTGTCTCTCCCTCTGGTTCTTTTGTCAAGCACCGTAAATCCGTATTCTCTGGTTCCTGACCCTCGACCACTGCAAACAGTTCCTCCTTGTTTACTCGACCAAAACCATTCATGCTTTTGAACTTAATTCTAGAGCAACGCCTGAAAATGGTTCATCAAACTAACACCAATTGAAAAGGAGAGATGAGAAACTTGGGTCCGAATTTGATGAAGGCCCCCACCCGCCCAAGTGTCACCCAAAGGCCCGATGGCCACCAAGGTCCCTGATAGTACTTTGGGTGGGGTTTCCATGGACCAGATCCCGCAAGGGTAGAAAGAAATCAAAAGGTGACGTCACAGCCAAAGGGGTAAGTGATTGGCTGGTGATTGGTGAGTAGCTTTTCTTTTTCTTTTTTATATCAGTAAGTAACCTGTTAACAGTGTTGTCGCCAAATTAAGTGTATCTAAGGATAAGTCATGGCAGGAGAGCTCGGTCACGTGATATGCTCCTCCTGTACCATGTGGGAACTCAGGGACACTTCCGGTGTCCCTGACGACTACGTGTGCGGGAAGTGTATCTGCCTCCAGCTCCTGACGGTTGCGTTGCGGAATTGGAGCTGAGGGTGGATTCACTCTGGAGCATCCACGATGCTGAGAATGACGTGAGTAGCACGTGTAGCGAGTTAGTCTTACTGCAGGTGAAGGGTCCACAGCCAGATAGGGAATGGAAGACCAGCAGGAAGAGCAGTGCAAGGAAGGTAGTGCAGGGGTCCCCTGTGGTCATCCCCCTGCAAAACAGATACACCGCTTTGAGTGCGGTTGAGGGGGATGACTCATCAGCGGAGGGCAGCAGCAGCCAAGTTCATGGCACCGTGGCTGGCTCTGCTGCACAGGAGGGCAGGAAAAAGAGTGGGAGAGCGATAGTGATAGGGGCTTCGATTGTAAGGGGAATAGATAGGCGTTTCTGCGGCCGCAACCAAGACTCCAGGATGGTATGTTGCCTCCCTGGTGCAAGGGTCAAGGATGTCTCGGAGCGGGTGCAGGACATTCTGAAAAGGGAGGGTGAACAGCCAGTTGTCGTGGTGCACATTGGTACCAACGATATAGATAAAAAAAGGGATGAGATCCTACAAGATGAATTTAAGGAGCTAGGAGCTAAATTAAAAAGTAGGACCTCAAAAGTAGTAATCTCGGGATTGCTACCAGTGCCACATGCTAGTCAGAGTAGGAATCGCAGGATAGCTCAGATGAATATGGTGCAGCAGGGAGGGATTCAAATTCCTGGGGCATTGGAACCGGTTCTGGGGGAGGTGGGACCAGTACAAACCGGACCGTCTGCACCTGGGCAGGACCGGAACCAATGTCCTAGGGGGAGTGTTTGCTAGTGCTGTTGGGGAGGAGTTAATCTAATATGGCAGGGGGATGGGAACCTATGCAGGGAGACAGAGGGAAACAAAATGGAGACAAAAGCAAAAGACAGAAAGGAGATGAGGAAAAGTGGAGGGCAGAGAAACCCATAGCAAAAAACAAAAAGGGCCACTGTACAGCAAAATTCTAAAGGGTCAAAGTGTAATAAAAAGGCAAACCTGAAAGCTCGGTGCCTCAATGCGAGGAGTATTCGGAACCCAGGAGAGGGCTCTGAGCTAGTTAGAGTGGGTGAGAGCTCAGATGAACAGGACCCCAAGAAAGAATGCAAAAGGCAGGAGGCAACAGAGCAGAGTAGCACTGGGGTAGTGTAAACCACAAGGTGATAGGAAGGGACAATATGTATGAATATAAAGGGGCTGCAGGAGGGGTCAAAACTAAAAATCATGGTTTAAAAACTAGTATTAAAACACTCTACCTAAACGCACACAGCATTCGAAATAAAGTAAATGAGTTGACGGCACAAATCATTACAAATGGGTATGATTTGGTGGCCATTACAGAAACATGGTTGCAGGGTGGCCAAGACTGGGAATTAAACATACAGGGGTATCTGACAATTCAGAAAGATAGACAAGAAGGGAAAGGAGGTGGGGTATCTCTGTTAATAAAGGATGATATCAGGGCAGTTGTGAGAGATGATATTGGCTCTAATGAACAAAATGTTGAATCATTGTGGGTGGAGATTAGAGATAGTAAGGGGAAAAAGTCACTGGTGGGCGCAGTTTATAGGCCTCCAAATAATAACTTCACGGTGGGGCAGACAATAATCAAGGGAATAATGGAGGCATGTGAAAAAGGAAAAGCAGTAATCATGGGGGATTTTAACCTATGTATCGATTGGTCAAATCAAGTCGCAGGGGGTAGCCTTGAGGAGGAATTCATAGAATGCATACGGGATTGTTTCTTAGAACAGTATGTTACATAGAAACATAGAAATATAGAAAATAGGTGCAGGAGTGGGCCATTCGGCCCTTCGAGCCTGCACCGCCATTCAATGAGTTCATGGCTGAACATGCAACTTCAGTACCCCATTCCTGCTTTCTCGCCATACCCCTTGATCCCCCTAGTAGTAAGGACTACATCTAACTCCTTTTTGAATATATTTAGTGAATTGGCCTCAACACCTTTCTGTGGTAGAGAATTCCACAGGTTCACCACTCTCTGGGTGAAGAAGTTTCTCCTCATCTCAGTCCTAAATGGCTTACCCCTTATTCTTAGACTGTGACCCCTGGTTCTGGACTTCCCCAACATTGGGAACATTCTTCCTGCATCTAACCTGTCTAAACCCGTCAGAATTTTAAACGTTTCTATGAGATCCCCTCTCATTCTTCTGAACTCCAGTGAATACAAGCCCAGTTGATCCAGTCTTTCTTGATATGTCAGTCCCGCCATCCCGGGAATCAGTCTGGTGAACCTTCGCTGCACTCCCTCAATAGCAAGAATGTCCTTCCTCAAGTTAGGAGACCAAAACTGTACACAATACTCCAGGTGTGGCCTCACCAAGGCCCTGTACAACTGTAGCAACACCTCCCTGCCCCTGAACTCAAATCCCCTCGCTATGAAGGCCAACATGCCATTTGCTTTCTTAACCGCCTGCTGTACCTGCATGCCAACCTTCAATGACTGATGTACCATGACACCCAGGTCTCGTTGCACCTCCCCTTTTCCTAATCTGTCACCATTCAGATAATAGTCTATCCCTCTGTTTTTACCACCAAAGTGGATAACCTCACATTTATCCACATTATACTTCATCTGCCATGCATTTACCCACTCACCTAACCTATCCAAGTCACTCTGCAGCCTCATTGCATCCTCCTCGCAGCTCACACTGCCACCAACTTAGTGTCATCTGCAAATTTGGAGATACTACATTAATCCCCTCGTCTAAATCATTAATGTACAATATAAACAGCTGGGGCCCCAGCACAGAACCTTGCGGTACCCCACTAGTCACTGCCTGCCATTCTGAAAAGTACCCATTTACTCCTACTCTTTGCTTCCTGTCTGCCAACCAGTTCTCAATCCATGTCAGCACACTACCCCCAATCTCATGTGCTTTAACTTTGCACATTAATCTCTTGTGTGGGACCTTGTCGAAAGCCTTCTGAAAGTCCAAATATACCACATCAACTGGTTCTCCCTTGTCCACTCTACTGGAAACATCCTCAAAAAATTCCAGAAGATTTGTCAAGCATGATTTCCCTTTCACAAATCCATGCTGACTTGGCCCTATCATGTCACCTCTTTCCAAATGCGCTGCTATGACATCCTTAATAATTGATTCCATCATTTTACCCACTACCGATGTCAGGCTGACCGGTCTATAATTCCCTGTTTTCTCTCTCCCTCCTTTTTTAAAAAGTGGGGTTACATTGGCTACCCTCCACTCCATAGGAACTGATCCAGAGTCTATGGAATGTTGGAAAATGACTGTCAATGCCTCCGCTATTTCCAAGGCCACCTCCTTAAGTACTCTGGGATGCAGTCCATCAGGCCCTGGGGATTTATCGGCCTTCAATCCTATCAACTTCCCCAACACAATTTCACGACTAATAAGAATTTCCCTCAGTTCCTCCTTCTTACTAGACCCTCTGACCCCTTTTATATCTGGAAGGTTGTTTGTGTCCTCCTTAGTGAATACTGAACCAAAGTACTTGTTCAATTGGTCTGCCATTTCTTTGTTCCCCGTTATGACTTCCCCTGATTCTGACTGCAGGGGACCTACGTTTGTCTTTACCATCCTTTTTCTCTTTACATATCTATAGAAACTTTTGCAGTCCATCTTAATGTTCCCTGCAAGTTTCCTCTCGTACTCTATTTTCCCTGCCCTAATCAAACCCTTAGTCCTTCTCTGCTGAGTTCTAAATTTCTCCCAGTCCCTGGGTTCGTTGCTATTTCTAGCCAATTTGTATGCCACTTCCTTGGCTTTAATACTATCCCTGAGTTCCCTTGATAGCCACGGTTGAGCCACCTCCCCTTTTTTATTTTTACGCCAGACAGGGATGTACAATTGTTGTAGTTCATCCATGCGGCCTCTAAATGTCTGCCATTGCCCATCCACTGTCAACCTCTTAAGCATCATTCGCCAATCTATCCTAGCCAATTCACGCCTCATCCTTCAAAGTTACCCTTCTTTAAGTTCTGGACCATGGTCTCTGAATTAACTGTTTCATTCTCCATCCTAATGGACTGCCCGTTTCACAGAACACCTCTGGATACTTCTTGATAACCTCATCCGTTGATAAAAAATCTCGCTTCCACACAGAAAATCTTACTCCAATCCAGCTTCAGTGAGCTCAACCAATTTCTTCCTAGTAAAGCAGACTTGTCTCCTTTCACTACTATTAGAGGCAAGTTCTGAAATTGATCTTTATATTTCACCGGTACGGTGATATGACCTACCACAGGAATTTTCTCTCCCGAGTAGCCTCGCAGCTCTATCTTGGACTTCTCCAGTTGGAAATCACGCAATTTGTCGAGGTACAGCGACTCCGGTACTACACTCACGGATGCACCCGTGTCAATTTCCATTGGTATCTTGAATCGCGCAACATCTATGTGGATTTTGATGCTTTCCGAATCGCTGTCCGTTAACCTCGTGCTTCTGATGACTTGTAACTCTAACATCTCCTCGTCCTGTTGTTGTTCTTCCATGCTATGTAGTCTCTTGGGATTTCTACTTATAGCTTTGAACACTGGACTCATAGCTTCAAAAACTGGTTTACCCTTCAGTCAGCATTCCTTTGCAAGATGCCCAGTCTTCCTGCAGAAGAAACACTCTGCCTTCACGTATGGACAACTTTGAGCAATGTGTTGTCCCAGGCACCTATAGCACGACTTCGACGCTCTGTTAGAATTTCCAGTTTCTGAGACCTTGGGCCCCCACCATCTTTTACTTTGAACCTGCAGGTGATTTACCTCGGTTGACTGACGACCGTAATTATTATTTAATTCTCAGAACCTACAAGGGAACAAGCGATGTTAGATCTGGTCCTGTGTAATGAGACAGGAATAATAAACGATCTCCTGGTAAAGGTCCTCTCGGAATGAGTGATCACAGTATGGTTGAATTTGTAATACAGATTGAGGGTGAGGAAGTAGTGTCTCAAACGAGCGTACTATGCTTAAACAAAGGGGACTACAGTGGGATGAGGGCAGAATTGGCTAAAGTAGACTGGGAACACAGACTAAACGGTGGCACAATTGAGGAACAGTGGAGGACTTTTAAGGAGCTTTTTCATAGTGCGCAACAAAAATATATTCCAGTGAAAAAGAAGGGCGGTAAGAGAAGGTATAACCAGCCGTGGATAACCAAGGAAATAAAGGAAAGTATCAAATTAAAAACCAATCCGTATAAGGTGGCCAAGGTTAGTGGGAAACTAGAAGATTGTGAAAATTTTAAACGACAGCAAAGAATGACTAAAACATGGCGGAAGGGAATGGATTTTAGAACAGGGCTTGACAGGGTAGATGCAGGGAGGATGTTTCCCCCGAGCTGGGGAGTTTAGAACCAGGGGTCACAGTCTCAGAATAAGGGGTCGACCATTTAGGACTGAGATGAGGAGAAACTTCTTCACTTAGAGGATGGTGAATCTTTGGATTTTAGAAGATTATTGAAAGCTAGGAGGGAAGTGACAAGGTGAATGGGATTTGGGAAAGGGACTTGCAGAGGGCAGTTTACCTGGGTGTCATGGTACATCATGGTACATTGAAAGTTGGCATGTAGGTACAGCAGGCGGTGAAGAAGGCAAATGGCATGTTGGCCTTCATAGTGAAAGAATTTGAGTATAGGAGCAGGGAGGTCTTACTACAGTTGTACAGGGCCTTGGTGAGGCCTCACCTTGAATATTGTGTTCAATTTTGGTCTCCTAATCTGAGGAAGGACATTCTTGCTATTGCGGGAGTGCAGCGAAGGTTCACCAGACTGATTCCCAGGATGACAGGACTGACATATGAAGAAAGACTGGATCAACTAGGAATTTAGAAGAATGAGAGGGGACCTCATAGAAACATATAAAATTCTGGTGGGATTGGACAGGTTAGATGCAGGAAGAATGTTCCAGATACTGGGGAAGTCCAGAACCAGGGGTCTAAGGATAAGGGGTAAGCCATTTAGGACCGAAATAAGGAGAAACTTCTTCACTCAGAGAATTGTTAACCTGTGAAATTCTCTACCACAGAAAGTTGTTGAGGCCAGTTCCTTAGATATGTTCAAAAAGGAGTTAGATGTGGCCCTTACGGCTAAAGGGATCAAGGGGTATGGAGAGAAAGCAGGAATGGGATACTGAAGTTGCATGATCAGCCTGATCATATTGAATGGTGGTGCAGGCTCGAAGGGCCGAATGGCCTACTCCTGCACCTACTTTCTATGTTTCTATGTTTACAATGGCTGTAAGAGCAGGCGTGGATGGTGGAGTGAGGGGCCATGGACGGAGGAGTGTGGTGGAGGTGAAGGAGATAGCGGTGGACTAGGGTGGAGGCTAGGCATTGGGAGGGGTTAAAAGTGTAAATAAAGATCACAGAACCAGTTTGGGGAGGAAAATGACAAGAGCAGAGTGATGGGAGCGGCAAAAACACTGCCAGCAGCATTCTGAAATGCGTTGGAAAGAGATGCAACGAAGATTGGAACTCTGATACTGACATGAAACATTACAGGCAACGCATGAAAGAAGAAATGAAAGTGTTCACCGAAAGGGTTATTGCCTTGAAACAACCCTCATTCTTTTCTTCGTCTGGCTGTGGATCATTAGTATTCCACAGCAGGCAATGCACCTCGGCACAAATCAATACCAGACTCTACTATAAACTCTAATAGGAACTATAATGAGTGCTTTACACTCAATAATTATAGAAAATAGGTTTGGTGAGCAGAGCCGAGGTATCTCGGTTTGGGGGGCTGCGGGGAACAGATACAGATCGTTTCATGTACGTACATTAATAAAAAGGTAAGACCACTGTTCTATCACAGCACTGCTAGAGTGTCAGCTCTTTCAGTATCCGTGTAATCCCACAGGCAGCTCTGAGGAGATATTTGTAATAAAAGTTTACAACCAGTCGACTTGTCAGTGAAATGGACTAATAAAGAAATCTGCCACATGAAGCAAAGAGACCAAAGCAGCCAGAGGGCCAGGCCGGGAACCTCGTGCCTTTTGGTCCAATGTTCAGTGCGATCTGCTGGCTCCCACTCAGAGAGCGGCTGCAATAGAGCTGGGCCATGTCGACAGTGCAGAGAGTGCAGCATGGAGTGCACACACCAGTGATCCTGGCCGGGGAATATTTGAAGTTCTGACAACTTCAGAATCAAAAGAAACTACCCCATAATAAGATGAAAAAAATCCTCTCAAAACTGCTGAAGAGTTTTCCAATTTTTTCCCAATATTCAGATTTGACTTTTCACCTTTAACCCAGTTAATAACTTTCTGCAACATTTCAATGTCAGCTCCTCTCCCTTCAACTGCCCCCATCCTAGGAATATCTCCTGAAGGGCAGCCTCCTCTCAGCCTCCTCTCAGCCCAACAATGTGGCTTGTGTGTGTGAGACAGTGCCTGGAGGGCGGAGAGTGATGTGTTGTTCTATTTCCCCTTCGCCCCCCTTCCCCACTCTCACCCCCTCCCCCAGCCTCACCCCACCCCCACCTCCCACGCCCTCTCACCCTCCCCCCCTCCCCCAACCTCACCCCCTCCCCCAACCTCACCCCCCTCCCCCAACCCTGCCCCCCTCCCCCACCCTCACCCCTCCCCCACATCCCCTCCCACACCTCACTCCCCTCCGCCAACCTCCCCACCCCCACCCCCCAACCTCACCCCCTCCCCCACCTTCACCCTCTCTCCCACCTCTCACCCCCTCCCCCCACCCTCACTCCCTCTCCCACTCTCACCCCTTCCCCACCTCCCACCCCTCTCTCCCCCTCCCCCTCCCCCCTCCCCCACCCTCACCCCCTCCCCCACCCTCACTCCCTCTCCCACTCTCACCCCTTCCCCACCTCCCACGCCCTCTCTCTCCACCCTCCCCCCCTCTCACCCCTTCCCCCACCCTCACCCCCTCCCCCCACCCTCACCCCCCCTCCCCCAACCTCACTCTACCCCCCAACCCCCTCCCCCAAACCTCACCCCACCCCCACCTCCCACTGCCC